>NC_051154.1:100858371-101070113 GCF_013339745.2 Dermacentor silvarum | reverse complement strand
ATACGCGCCATCAAACTCGCCGTAAAATGCACTTTGTTCCACTTACTTTTTTAGCAAAACTCTCTTTTACATATTAAGGTGCCAAAAGTAACTGGAACGCCCCTGTATTCCGTCCCACACTTTGGGAAATAGTATCTCGCAACTGTGGTCATCCTAGAAGGTTCAATGATTATTTTCAAAGCTTTTATTTAGGCCAGGAACATGAAAGCTTTCTCAAACATTACATTTAGCATATCTCCTCCTTCTCCCTCCCCCTATTTTCACTGCATTTGCAATTGGTGTTTTCACAGTTGTTTTACGACGCTGGAAAACATTGTGTATAGCGGCGGTGTGACACCCTGGAACGCTTGAATAAGATGTTCTTTTTTTTAAGTTTTATTAATCTACAGTGATGAAACCTTTGTCATTCGTCACTCTCTACATGCTTGCTCCTTCAACGAAATATATACAACGTGCCTCTCATAGGTTTGGGAAACCAGTTACATGCCTCGCTTAATTAACAAATAAAATTTGGAAGACTGGTAATTTTTAAATTAAATAATTAACCTACACACTTCAAACTTTCAGTACACATCATCTCCTTTAAATATGAAATCTTTTGGCCCTCCCGAACAAGCGGGAAACTTTGTAGGCATTTCATATAACGCCTCTAAACGGGCCGATAACGAGGATTTAGCAAGTTTCATTTAAGCTCTAAAGAATGCACACAAACAAAAATTTCCCTGCATATCGCCGCTAACATTTATAATAAATGTAAACTTCGCAAGTGATCATATATTTTATTTTCCTTAAATTCGTGAAAGCAGGCATATAACGCTTTTAAACGCTTTTAAACGCTTCAATAACCACTAAACAGCTTAATTTTAAAATGGAAGTGCGTAGGCTAGTTACAGGAGCTCTGGAAATGCTAAATAATCGGTTTCCTTTTCTTGTTGTTTTTGCGAGGGGGGTTGTGCGAATCTCCTCTTTTTTCTTGTGCCGGTATTCGGGGAAAACTTTACTTGAGACTCCGAAATTCATCTGCATGGGCCCATGATGGCGGTGCGCTGTGGGTGACGAACGATCAAAAGATGGGGGGCTAAATGCAAGAACGCTCGTGTACCGTGCATTGATTCTCGTTAAAGAACCCCAAGTGGTCAGAATTAATCCGGAGTCCGCCACTACAGCGTGCCTCATAACCATATCGTGGTTGTGGCACGTAAAACCACAGAATTTTTTAAAAATCATGGATGAGTGGTAAGATTCCTGCATGCTGAGTGAAAACTGGTGAAACTTGTCCCATTACTATGTTTGGAAAGCAACCCACTAGCGACGCGTCTTTCAGAGCCACGCCTGTTTGGGCTATGTGGGAAAGCTGATGGAGTAAATTATAGACAAGAGACTAACATGACTTTTGGAAAATTGAAATCGATGCCACAGAGAAACGAACGGATTTCATCAACACAGGTCCACTGTCAATAAGGTTTTAGACGTCGTCTCGTTGATTGAAGAGATCGCCCACGGGCACTAACCAATCACTGTTTTCTCTCTCTCTCTCGAGAGAGAGAGAGAGAGAGAGAACAACTTTCTTGGCTTCAGGACTTAAGTCCAGGTCCATGGGGCAGGCGATAAGGGCATATGTAAGGGAGTCAGTCCAAGCCAAGTCAATCAGTCAGGACAAGGGTCTTGATGAGCGCTAGCATAACACGTTGGGCGTCTGGAAATGAATCCGGTAGCCAGCTCTTCGCTGGTTGTATTTGTGTACGCAGGCTCTTGGCCAGATAAACTTTTTAGAGCGCAAACAAGAGAAAAGGCACAAAAGGGAGGTCAATCACAGGACAGGCGCTGTCCTGTGATTGACCTCCCTTTTGTGCCTTGTCTCCTGCTTGCGCTCTAAAAAGTTTATCAAGTATGCACCAACTAGGCCCACAGAAAGTTCTTCTAAGTACTTGGCCAGGACATTCCTGCGGAGCGAAGTGGCTCCCCGGGAACTCTCGCAGTAAGTGGATATTGTCCGGAAAGCCGCCACCCGTTCTGCCATCTGCGAGTCACGGCTCAAGCCTGAAGTACAGAATGTTTAGGGGTCGACGTAGTGAGCGTTTGTGCTTGTCTCAGGAGGACCGCCTCGTGGCATGGCGTGGAGTGTGGCGGGTGTGGGTGCGTGTGGTGGATGCGGTCCTCGCAACTGCGGCTAAAGTACAGTGCCGCTCTCTTCACGGCCTAATTTCGCAAATAATGTTCAGCATGTCATCTGACGTATGCTATGCATGAGTATCACGTCTTCAACACGTCATTTAAGCTGGGAAGCGTTTATTCAGACGCATACCTAAAGGCTCCACACCTCCAGTTTCGAGCAAGCCGTCCGAGGAATATATGAGTCTATTTCTGCATATGGTGCAGCAGCTAATGACTTTGAATTTCGCACCTTGGACGCTCTCGTCCTTAAGAGCTGAGTTAGACATTGCTGGGGTCAGTAACAAGAAAACCATAAATAGAGATAATTTATTTCAAGGAAGGCAAAGAGGTCGGCCTGAGCTAGCATGCTCTAGCCTGCCACTCTGCACAGGGGGAGGGGGAAACGGGGACATAAAAGCTGGATGAGGGGTGAGGATGACATAGAAGAAGGATGTACAACAAGAATTACAAGAAATATAATTAAATTATGTAAAGAGCAGCGATCAGCTGCTCCAGTACGGCGAGGACATGCACGGCGCTTTTAGCGGCTGGAGTCTGGAGACCACGGAGAATCACGCGCATTGATTCTAGAAGGTCTGTCAGCATTTTTCAACGCTTTCGTTGTCATTCTTTTCAGCTCCTTGCTTGCCCACAGGGCCATCGGCTTTACTAGTCCTAGAATCCACTTCTTGACGTAGAGGAACACTACGGCATGGTATCGTGCCCGTGGATCTACTGGGCAGCGAAGGCCACTCCGTGTCTGTGCCACCCAGTGGCGACGAATGTGCGCCCTGTGCTCTCGGAGATCCTGAATTTGCAGTAGGCGCGGTTACCGTTCTCGATGCCGGCACATGCAGAGGTTGTCGATGCCCCTGCGCCCCACAATCCAGTTCTTCTGAAGTCATTGGATGGCGCTTCTTACGCGAGCGTTGTCTGTCTCGGCGAACAGATTGAACAGCCTGTCTATGGGAAGACTTGTTTTTGCCATTTTCCAGAGAATACGAACTTCCTGCTGCAACTTCGGGCAATCTTTCGACGTTGTTTCGTGAGAGCCAGGACAGTTGGGACATTTCAATGAAGGTGCATCACAGTCAGCGGTATTATGTAGCCCACCGCAACGTAATACCGTAGCTCACGATAGAGCGAGAGATGGAGCTTTTTTTGTAAGGAAAGGCAGAGAGCTCGGCCTGAGCTATAGTGTACCTGCTACTCTGCACAGAGGGCAGAAGAGAAGGGGAAGAAGTGTGGTGAGGAGTTATGATGAGTACAGACTAGAGAGATGCTAGATTCACGATCTTGCAGCACTGTTAGAGGCACGGGCCCACATCGATATTGTGGAAATGTTCCAGGACATGCCTCAATGAAGGTTGTTGTATATCTAGTCAGACGACCAGTGGCGCAAGGAAAGGTGCTTAAAAACCTGCAGGACTTCGCTACGTATGAAAACAATAAACTGGTGTCCGGGCGTACGAAACGGGCGTACGAAAGGCCCATAAAATCCAAGCTTCGTGAGGTGTTACAGAAGAGTTTCAATGAGCGGCTCTATGCATTACGGCGAGCCTCTGTATAGCGGACCTAGCAGCCGGCGTTTGAAAACAGAAAGAACCACGTGCATAGAGTTCAGTAGATTTTCCAGCCTAGCTCTGAATCTTCTCTTTCACCTTCGTTTCAGTCTCTTTTTGGCTTAGAGCACCACTAGGTTCGTCAGCTTGTTGGTTCTCCTTGTGCAGAGGAGCGGTGCTGAGTGGGGTGCTGTGCGTGGCTCTGGAAGTCAATGAAAGCCATTCCACGTTCGAAGAGGCCAGTTTCGAAGAATGTCTGCCTTTTGCAATGGTTGTATGTGGATGACTTGAATTATATTTATCTTATTGCCTGACGGAGAATGGCTCACGTGGGACGAAAGAAGGCTGGTCTAAAAGGGACAGCTCATATCGATGGGACGTTCCACGAGCCCTTTGGTGTCTGTTTCTTGAGCGGCGGCCTGCGCTGGCGGGGAGCTGTTGCAGCTTCTTTGTGCTTATAATAACCTCGAGTCATCTTCCGAAGAAAGCTCATTTCAATTTTCTTTTTTTTTTGCATAGTTTTGATCGTGCCTCGTGGTTGGCCAGAAGAGTTTGGACATTCACTGTGACCTTGCAGTTTTCGTCTTCATGAGATTCACCCCACCTTTTGCATGTCATATCACTCATGCAGACCACGCTTACAGGCCCAGTTCCATGCACCTACGGCACTGCGGTGGTCTCGGCACGTAAGTGTGTACTGAATGTCTCACGTAGCTGATTTTCACGTGCAAAGGCAGGGTTTCGACTGAAATACTATTTTTATGTTCCGCTTCATGGAAATCGATGGATTTTATGAATGGAGAGAATGTTATGAAGAGAGAATTTTAGCAAGATCATCTTCCGCAATTTCTTGATCCACATCTGAAATAACACCGGTTGTCGTTCCTTCCCTGTATGGCAGGAAAGAACGAACGGAGATGTTTCCCAGTCGAGAGATCGCCTAAGAATATCCATAACTGTGGATGTGTTGGTGTCCACAAAAAGAACGTTCTTTCGGGCGTTTATTCGAATTTTTAACTTAATTGGCCTGGCGGCAAGCGCTCGAAATAGTCCGACAAGCTTTGTCTGTTCAGTGAGTTTAAGGCATCCGTAGCTGAATATGGTACAAAAACGATCGTATAGCACTACTTGCTATTCGCCTTTTCTGGTACGAAGCTGCTCGTTGGTGAAGTCTTTCGTTTTATTTTGCTTCGAATGGTGGCTTCACACGAAGGTGAAGTGATTGTCTAAGGCCATTGATAATTCTTCGGAAGACGCAAGTATGGCTGCTCCGGAGTCGAAGTGGTCAACAACGCCCGAACGACGATGACGAGGTCCTCCATGGTTTACTCACTGAGTCGCGTTTGGCTCTCCAATTATGAAGATCGTCTCCCGTAGTGCAGGCCGCTAGCGTCAAGATGACGCGGAAACAGACAAAAACAATACAGATGGACCAAAGCATACGCTCTCCTGTTAAGGCATTTCTTTCTTCACTCACGCTAAAATTCTTCAAGTCGCCACGGGCCGAATTATCAAAGAATATTCGGGTACTACGCATATCTTCATAGATGTGTCGCGTTCTCATCAGAGTTCTTCATATTGTTTATGTGTATCGTCTAACGTGCAGAGCTTCTCGTATACCATTTTGAACGGTTAACAACATCCCATAAACTGTACTTTATGGTGGCAAATAACCCGTCCTTTAGATCATTCGAGAAACACCAGGACGATGGCTCATTTTCATGGACTCAAAACTAGCCCTATAGATAATTTGTCATTTTAAAAGGACTCGTAACCATCAGCCAATGACTACAGACATTTGATACATTCACAATTTGACCACTGTAGCATGTCACATTGTCATATTACAGGGGGTTCCTAGACACTGGCATATGAGGAAATCAAAAATCGGATCTAGCTACCCACAGAGGCTCCAAATTTACAAAAAAAATTTAATATATTTTACAAAATTTGACGCACCAGGATTGGTGAATAATTAGGCCCACATGCGGAAAGGGATCACCTGCGGAGTCTGCCGCTTCATCAGCGTCACTTGCTTCATTCTTCTGATCCCGCCTTAAATTCGAGCCTCCCGCGTCAGCTTCCTCGTCAGCATATCAGACTGCGTCATTGGCTTCGTCTCAAAGCAGTATTCACCAAGAGCTACCTGTGCCGTCTTGTACTGACCATCAATCCGTGCTGTGTGGCACGTTAAAAACACTTGGGCCGGGATTCTGAAACACTCCTTTCCTTGCTAAGGACGTCTTACACCTTGAACACATGTATTGGAACCTACGGACTTGCTACTTAGTCGAATGCGCTCAACTTTTGAGTGTCACTAGAGCTAGGAAGTATACTAGGTCCCATGATCTGGCCTTCAAAGCAACGTGAGGCTTGCGACTCCATTTCCTATACCCACTCTTTTAGGACAGTGTCGCAATTTACAAGCTCTAGAATATCTACATCTGCACGACCTCTGAGTCTTGACTGCACGTATAACTGCTCGTATATATTTATCACCCTTGTTGTTTTTCCTTTTCCGGCCCTTCTCCTAAGGCCTTTCTATCCGCGATCCCTTTCAATACGCAGTCTAGAATGTAGACGGATGAACACAAGGGGGAAGAATTATTTGCTTTTATTGAAAAGCTTTGCATCTCGCTAAATAATTTTTTAAACGTAATCACCCAGAAATATGACATCCGAAAAGAGATCTACTTTATTTACAGGGAAAGTATAGCGGGCTAATTGGCCCGAGCAGCTGCGCTTTTGACTGCAATTCTCCACTGGGGAAGGTGAAGCATGAGTGAAAGGAGTGATCAGTTGGGATGAGTAGGAGGAAGCTCTTATAGGGGTATAACCGTACACAGTGACCCTAATAGCCAATATTTCAATAGTGACTTAGGGAATATAGTTAAATAGATAATGAACCTTGCAATGTGCTCTTTGAAACAGGTGTTAAAAATATATTTTACAAATAAAACGAATAGAACGGGACGGGCTAGCAAGTTACTTTCAAGAAACATTTATTTAATGTGGCGAGCTTTGGTTACTACGGAAACCTGATGACTACAACTGTACTGTTTCGCGAGGTGAAAATTCAGTTCGAAAATAATTGTCATGAACATAATACGTATTAAATAACATTTGATATTACAGGCTTCATGTCATAAGTTAATATTGCAGTTTTTTAGAGAATCAATATTCAAAACTAACACATTTTTGCAATATTTCGTGGTGGCGACGTAATGATGGCTCCTCACGAGGTGTGAGGGACCGTATTGTGTGGTGCTTCATGGAAGCTAGTGGCCTTGCGCCGGGGTTAGAGCGTCTGTTTATGAACCGCAGGCTAATTGAGGTCTTTGGTTTTCTTAAGCTCTCATGCTTTTATATATCTTAATAACACGGCTGACCCACACGTCCGTCACATATAGGGGTGGCTTAGGCATCGTCTTCAGGGAGATGAGAGACAGAAATGGGATTGCGAAAGTAGTGATAACCGATTCGTTACCCTAAACTTTGAGCGGGGTAAGGGGAGATATAAAAATGAAACGGATGAAAGCGAAGAATGGAACAATATGTGCAAAACGCGCGCGCGCGAGAGAGAGAGAGAGAGAGAGAGAGAGAAGCGCTCACAAAAATGACGCCGGGGTGTCATAAGGTCATTCAGCTATATATGTCACTTGAACGTAGGAACTTCAGTAGCGCCTTCGTCGCCTTCGCCTGACCATCTTCAGGCTTTTTTTACTTCTCAATCAGTCAGATCACAGCGCCCGTTTCTCCCATTCGAGACTCTGAACGCCTGCTAATTTGCACAAGGAGCTCCTGACTGCCGGAACGTTTTGCCAGCAACATATAATCACCTACCATACATACGGAAGGCTCATATTGCCGAGGCCGATGAAGGTTTTAAAGTTGCGTTCCAGTTGACGTGAAGTGACCCGTTTCGCAAATATGTTGCTCCGATCGTAGTTGATGTATGACAGCTACAATCAGCAGTACACGTCTTGTTGCAATTTGATCCAGAGACAAAAGAAAGCGTAACGCCAACTCAGTGCAGACCATAACCCCAATAACTTCCTCGCAGGAAGGACAGGCCTTCTTGAAGTGCGCATCTGAACAGGAGCCGACACAAGGCTTATGTAGGCGTTTGCGCAAGATTTTTGTCTGAAAGGAAATACGTCGCGCCATTTCTGCACACACACCGCTGCAACCGAGCCGACCGCGCACGCGCTACCGGTGCCGAGCTCGTAATACGCACCGTACCGCAACCGGACCCCCTGTCAACCTAAACCTCTGCTCTCCCAAAAACAATACCTCGACCACGAGCCTTTATTCGATTTTAATTTTGTTTTTTACTATCATCACGACAGTCGACCACATGCTGATAGAAGACGTTTGCAAACCTCAACTTCGCAAGGATGACTCAAATAGCTTGCGTGCCAATAATTATTCACTCAGATACGAATGACGCCCTTTCGCGTTGGCAACCAAAGCGAGTGAAGCCGCTCCAGGCGGCGACTGGCGCCGGTGTATCCGTCGTCGGAGACGTCGCATCCGGCGTCCGCCACCTGAGACGCGCGGATGCCAGCGGAGTCGCAGGTAGCTGCTCTCCCATGGCGTGTTCCATCTTTCGGGCGGCCGTGCTGCTGGCGGCTTCGGTGCTGCGCTCCCACGCAGTGTGCATCGTGCCGGACGAACCGTTCCGGGAGATCCGCAACGCCAGCGAACAAGTGCAGAGCCTCATCCAGTACTTCCGCACGGGCGCGGAGAAAGGTATACGTGCATTAGTTTGGCATGCTCACTCGTGAATTCATATTCGTTTCACAGTGGTGATGAGTGAGTATGAATGACTGACTAAACGCGTGAGTGGACGTGAGAGTGAGCGCGCATCTTGAAAAAAAAAAATATTGGTCAGTGAGTGTGAGTTAGTGACCATCTATTCTGCTTGCCCACACGTGGCAGGCAATGATTTAACCACATTTCTATGACGCACAGTGTGATTTTTTGAGAAATATAAAGAAAAAAACTGCTCGATAGCTATGTTGGATGAGCTTGTATAACATGATAACGGTACAGACCATGGCCGCCAACAAGGGCTTGACGGCTAACACTTAGACACGGAAACGAGTAAAATAAGTAATCCGAGAGAGAGAGAGAATGCTAACGCCAGATTACGCGTATTTGAACTCCACGGTGGCTTTTCGACATTGTCAGGTTAAAATAAGAAAAAAACGGCGATGGCGGCAGAGTGTCACTTAATTGGTCGACAGGCATTCCGGAATTGATATGACAGATGAACCAGAACAAACCTGGTACACCCGTCGGCTTTGTTCTATATAGTAATAACGCTTAGTTCGACCTCATCGTGGGCACTTTGCGTTCCTCCTAGTCTGAATTGTGGTTGTGTCGGTCACCACTTTGCACTAAGTTACCATATAGTTACAATGAAAAACCAACTATCCCGACAGCTAGTCATCTCAATGTCTGCTTATTGACCAGACTGTTCGTTTATCTTAACATCTATGGTTTGGAATGAAAAAGTACCAAGAGAGTTTTGAAGCTATAGCCCGCTATATTGTAAATTGATTGAATGTTTGTCTTAAGCGTCACTTTAATTTCATTGCGTGTTAAGACTGTTTCGCGCCTATCGCAGTGGTGCTATGGCACAACGCGACCAAATGACCATTTTGTATACACACCTTGGGAAGCAAATACGCAAGGAAGAGAGAGAATAAACGTTTAATGATCTGAATCAGTGAGAAAGAGTGCTTCTTTCTTCACCCAACGCGAGTGGCCGGGGAAAAAAAACGACGTGTCTCATTTTGTCTTCTCATTCGTTGTCCTGTGTTTTGCGTTTTTGCGCTACATGAGTGCTAACCCCTGCGTGAGTTATTCGGCAAGACTGCGCCTGCCCCAGTCAGCGATGTCCGGGAAGTGTTCGCCTAGAAAGCTTCAACAGCTTTAAAATAGATCTCAAATCACCAGAATTAATCAGTACGTCAATACCAAGGTATAGGTGACGTGTTCGACATTAGAACTGCGGCGTTCAAACTTATGAAACTAAGGTTCTTTTGAGTCGCTCCGTGTAGAGGCAGCTGCTTTGAAGACACTCATTCCAAAAAGTTTACGAGCACTTCTGTCATCTAGCTATTGAAAAAAGTTGTATTGTTTGTACGCGAGTTGAAATGTCTGGTCTTTACTGAACAAGAATCAGTCGCTCAACTGCGTGGGCGCGAGATCTTTCTGCCGAAAAACGGCCTTTTCCCAAACTTATGTAGCGGCCTGGCACACTCCCTACCTACGCCCTTTTTTAACTTTCTCCAGTATGTTGCCTTGAGCACCTAAAATGTTGCAAAGCAGAACCCACTTTTAGAAGTTTAGCGGGAGTGTCAACGTTCGTCTAACCACAAGAAAAAACCTGTCCAGTGCCAAGTCGACCCCCTAACACGGCCTATGTGAACCGATGTACAGGGTGTTTCACTTAACTTGGGCCAAGTTTTTAAAATATGCAAATGCTACGTAGCTGGTCAGAATCAAGGTAATGTTTTTTGCCGTCGCTTGGACATACCCAGATTATTTTTTTTCATTCCGCCTAATTACATAATTAGTCTTAATTAATTGTTTAATTTCTCAAGTATTATAATTAGATGAAAAGGGTCCGTGATAAAATCGTAGAGCAACATGAGAAACTCCCGATACAGCTTTCTGTTGCTCAATACAGAAAAGTGTTTTTGCCGAGCGTGAAAGATGCCCGCGAATACACGCAAAGTGCCTCGAGCGGCCAGTCGCGCGGAAATTCGGCCTGTAATCGCGGGAATCTTTCACGTCCGGAAAAACACTTTTATGTAGCACGTATTGAGCAACAGAAAGCTGTATCGGGAGTTTCTCATGCTGCTCTACAAAATTATCATGGACACCTTTCATCTAATTATAATAATTAAGAAGTTTATTAATTAATTAAGACTGATTATGTAACTGGGTGGAATGTAATAAATAATCTGAGTATCTCCAAGCGACGGTAAACAATATTACCTTAGTTCTGTACAGCTACGTAGCATTTGCATATTGTAGCGAGAGCTACATTGGCCGTATTCTCACCGTTTCGCTGTGGCCGGTGGCCGCACCGTGAGCTGAGCTGTTGCCTAGCAACCGCCGCAGCTGGCAGCGCCGCTCGCCGCGCCATCTGGCATGACGTTAGAGGAGGAGCCGGTGAAACCGCGTTGCAACAACAGAGGAGGAGCCGGCGTTGCATCGTATATATAAAAGTGAGTCGGCGAGACTGAAAGAAGCCAGGCTTCGTCGTCGGAACGAAACCAAGAGGAGGCAGTGAGCCGAGGAGACGGACGAAGAACGAGACGCACGCCTCGAGAAACGTCGTAAGTACGAATCGGCCAGGCGAGTGGATTCAGATGTGGATAGCACCCGAAACGTGTTCAAGTCAGTGGACGACAACCCCTTATCCTCCCGCCTCACCGACCATCGGGCCGTCTTTATGGCAATTGAAAAACAACAAAATGAAGACTTTCAAAATAAATGCGTTACAATTTAAAAATGTCTAGTCTTTAATGTAACCTATAACTTAACGAGAGGTAACAAACACTCAGGCGTACGAAGCTAAACGATAAAGATGTAACCGTAGAGAGAACCAAGCTAAACAATCATATTAACCGTACATCTCGCTATGCACACCCACGCATAACTGAGTTAAGCCACAGATATTTTTTTTTTAAGTTTGGCCCAAGTGAAACACCCGGTACATCGGTACACGTAGGCCGTGTTAGGGGCTCGACTTGGCACTGGAAAAGTTTTTTGGTGCGGTTAGACGAACGTTGACACTCTCGCTAAACTTCTAAAAGTGGGTTCTACTTTGCAGCATTTTTAGGTGCTCAAGGCTACGTACTGGAGAAAGTTAAATAAGGGCGTAGGTAGGGGGCGTTCCAGGCCGCTACATAAGTTTGGGAAAACGCCATTTTTCGGCAGAAAGATCTCGCGCCCACGCACTTGAGCGACCGATTCTTGTTCAGAAAAGGTATACGTATATAGCATTTGCATGTTTTTAAAATTTGGCCCATCTTAAGTGAAGCTCCACGTATTACCTGGAGTAAGTTGTTTACTTTTGAGCTCCTTTGGCTTCATATCGTGACGCAGAATGATTTGTTTCTGGTTCGGAGCCTACGATACGGAACTTGATGCGATGACCAGATCAAACAAGGTCTTTTAGAAGCGTCGCTTCTAATGCAATCGATACACGTTGACCCGCCATGGTAACGAATCCCGGCAACGGGGCCCAGCGCGAGGCGCATAGTCACGCTGGGCTCCGTATCGCTCGCGTAATAACCAGCGCGCAAAGACGGGCAAATAGAAACTTCTGCTGGCAGTGGTTACGCGTTGCTTGACATATTCCCCTTTATGCGCTGCTGTCACCGAAAGGTGTGTGTGCAAAGGGCGCTGGGAACTTCCTGCTGTTATAGAAAACACTACAGTGCGCTCAGATGTCGCCTGCTCTTGAGACATAGAAAATAGCCGCGTTAGATGTTGCCCTGACATTTAATGACGGCAGCACTATCTTACGCAATGGCATGAAGTCGTTCGGCATTTTCTAAGAGCTGTAGTTAGTGCAGGGGTTACACAACCTTGATTGTCATTGACTTCACTTTGCCGATATGGCTATAAACATAGCAGGCAACAAAATGTTCCCGGAAATCGATACACGTACTTAACTAAGAAAAGAAAAAAAGCTATTTTAGTGACAGGTACTTGGCTGGTGCGTATTGAATAATTCCATCAATTTGTTTTTCTTGCATTTTATTGGTGTAATAAAGACATTTTTTCCACTTTAAGAACAATTATCTCAAAACAACAATTTGTTTCAACATTTCATTGGCCCATTGTCTCAGAAACCGCAAAGCTATGAACAACTTTTCACCGGTATTTAGTACGCCAACTAAGACATCTACTGCACTAGAATAATTTGCGTTGAGGTAAGAGTTATTGTTCAACAAAAACTGATTGCCTAATAACAACTAAAATTTAGGTACAAACAGTAAACACATTACAAAGATAGAGCCTGATGATATTAAGGTAAAATTAAACTACATAAAAGAAAGAATTCTGAACACAGCGATACCATTATTAACTATGGTAACTTCTACGGTTCCTGAGAAAAAGGGTCAACAGTTGTGGCCTAAATTGCATGACAGGTATAAGTCCTACCCTGTTCCCTTAAGCGGTTACAAGGTTTCTTTTTTTTTTCTTTCTTTCTTTCTTCCTTTTTTGACGTGAAAGAGCTTTCACTTCGGTCAGCGTATATGGGGCCGCTTGCTAAAATACCGCATGTAATGAAAACATGTAAATACTATAATCGCTTACATGTTTGCAACCCTCGCGCCTTTACTTTGGTATCGTTGTGTAGAGGAACGACCTCATTGCTCGACCATGCATGCCTCGTGCGCAGATGGCGCCGTTGTTGCGCCACGCATGACGCAATCGGAGCTCAATTTAGTATCGCGCGCGGCGTTCAGGGAGGCGTAGCTCGGGAGTACATTTGTCCATCCGAGCAGGAATTGTTGCATTTGAGAGAGCCCACTAAGCCATTGTATAGGTATCAAAGTCAAACGTGTGCTTAGCAGCAGTTATAGGGCTTACAAGTGTGTAATTTGTTGCAGAAATTTCACTCTTAATTGTTCGGTTATGGCGCCCCCGCATTCGACACGCTGGGTCCAGAAATGACGTTAAAGACTCGGCATCCAGACAGAGGGATGCCAGTTCGCGTCCACCACCTTTGACCACGGCGGGTCCACTACGAGTAGGGAGCGAGCATGATTGCAAGATTACACCATATAGGACTCCCACTACCTGTATAGTAAGTTAAGCACGTGAGCTTTGTAATGCGCGAATAAATGTCACTTGTGTTATTGGTTACGTCATTTCCGTAGTGTCCGTACACCATCAGCAGTACGCACAAGACGCTTCACGTACCCAACTGCGGCCGCATCCCCGATACAGCCTACACGATTTTTTTTCCCTTGTGTAAGCGATTGTTCGTGATCATCTTGCTACGCTGTAAAAAAAGGCCCATCTGCCCCACTCCAGGAATATTCACACTTTGCGCTCGGTCGCGCTTAAACCTAAGACTAGATCGAGCGCCCACATCTTGCTTTCGCGGTGCATACCATGTGTCCCAGCTAACGCTATTCATACGTTCAACGGAAAAAAGAAAAACACTACAAAAAGAACACAGTGCAGGATTCGACCTTAAGACCTACGGTATTCGGTCGTCAGACATGCGACAACCAAACACCGTAGGTCTTAAGGTCGTATCCTGCACTGTGTTCTTGAAATCTTTCTTTGTTTTCGTTGAACAGCTTGGCTATCGTTAGCTGGGACACACGGTATACCATCGCTGATACCATACAAGTCCCGCATTAACAAAGTTCATACGACTGAGCAGTTCGTAAGGAACAGGCGTCTGCCAATATATAGCGAAAGCAAACATCATCAGCTCAGGCTGTCCCAATGACAAACTTTTCTTGCGAACGCAGCAACTTCGCCCATTCGGTCCCACTAGACAGTGATATGACATTACGCTGATGTATGAGCATTTCAGAACTATACGAACGGAGACGCAGATGGTTCAGCGCCCACCACTGTCCCCCCCCGCAGGGGTGACGCACCGCGAGTTGGCGCAGTTCGCCGATCGGTTTGGCAGTCGCATGCTCGGCAGCGTGCAGCTGGAGAAGTCCATCGACTATCTGGTGGAGCGCTTCCAGCTGGACCACTTCCAGGACGTGCACACGGAGGACGTGCTCGCCGTACGCTGGCGCCGACAACACGAAGTGGCGCGCCTCGTGCGCCCCGAAGAACACGTGCTTCACATCCTCGGCCTGGGCGGGTCGTCCGGAACGCCGCCCGGAGGAGTGACGGCGCCCCTGGACGTGGTCAAGTCGTTCGCAGAGCTCGAAATGAAGGGCGTCAGCGTAAGCGGCGCGCTGCTTGGTCCAATGCCTTCAGTACAGCACGAGGCTATAATTGGCATGAGCTACTTAGATGTCAAACTCTTGTGGGCCAGTGCATGCGAATTGAAAGCGTTATTATACTGATGTTTCTCGGTTCGCTGCAGTTGGAGAGTTTTCACTTATTTTCACAAAAGTGAGGTGCCCCTCCCTCCCGTAGTATATGAAACGACAACGACTTGAGATAAAGGATTTCTTTTCGGCTGCCTCTAATATACGATGGCACGGCTCACATTCGCCCCATGGAAGGTAGCTTGTCAGTCAGAAGAATTCGGGAGAAGGTATGGGGTTAATGGCGATGCGCAGTAAAGGTCCTCACTAAAATTTGAAATCGTAGTGATCTAGCGGGGAGCGGAGAATAAGTCACTGTGGAAATCCTGAGTCGAATATAACAGAAAAGCATCAAGGTTGGTCCTGTAAGTTTAATGTGAGTGCCACGGGAAAGTTTTCTGCGATATCTCTGTACTCGAATGGTTTCTTTCCGGTCCTCACTGGAAACTTACGCAGTCTTTGTCAAAAGTTTCGAAGCATCTATACACAAGTGAAAAAATATGTCGGTGGGCCATTTCTGGCTTCGCCTATCACGCCCAGTGCACCGAAAGTCATGAGAGGGCCAAGGCACTGATTCGGGCTAGTTGTTCTGTTATACTGGAAACCTCGATAGCACTAAAGAGACAGGGACAGACATATATATTGTGTTGTAGCTTCTATGTCTGTCCCTGTTTCTTTAGTGCTACTGAGGTTCCCATCATGAGCGGGAGTAACGCTAACCATCAACGCCTTCTCATGCATATATGTTCCATATGAAATAAAATTCCATATGAGCCTCTTTACGCACCTCGGCGGGAGATCTGGTCACACACGCAGTTACTTCGAACCGTTTGACATCTGTGCGCGCCGTTATCACTCCCTATAAAAAGCGTCGCGTACGCCCGCTTGAATCATGTAGCGCGATATCGAAATCTATATACTCGTGTTAATCTGTAGAGCAACATTATAACTAATCACGCCTGCCTCACTGCCGAATCGTGAATGGTGTGCTCGATAGCACAGTGACCAGTTGGAAAGCATGGCGATTCAATATTGAGCCCGAATTGACAGAACGCATGGCTTCGTAGGGCTGCAGTGATCAAATGTGCACGCAGCTGTCTCGGCTTGTCTGGGCGCACCTCGTGGCAGCCCCCGCGCTGATCAATTTTCCGCATTGCGGCGATCGCAGGTGAACGGTCACATCGTGCTCTACATGCCGGAGTGGAAGGGTCACGGCAACTACGCCGGCTACTTGCTGCAGGGCACCACCAAGGCTGCGCGCCTGGGTGCGCTGGGTGTGCTGTTCCGCGCACCCGAGCCGCTCACCGGCACTGCCCTCTTTGCGGGGCTCACGGGCTACGAGAAGGACGCGCCGCGCATCGCCGCCGCCGTGCTCACCAAGCAGGACGCCGACCTGCTCGCGCGCATGGTCGACCGAAGTATGCGAACACAACATAACGCATAACCTCCTCGCGGCTAAAATTATAATTCCTTCCCATTACAAAAAAAAAGAAAAAAAAAGAGAGGCCCTCAAGTGTCCAGCCAACATTCCTGGTTAATTTCACTGCGTGTTACATCGCATAAGAAACGTCACGTTTGCAAGACAGGGGCAGCTCGCAGTAACACAAACCTCACCATTCTTTCTTTTTGTCTCGTTCCTAAAGCGAGCCGCCCCTACTGCGGATCATCGAATAACAAAGAGAGAGAGAGAGAGAGAAAGAAAAAAACAACATGCATGATCGACCGTGATCGGTGTGGCACGCACCGTGCGAAAACGAATGCCGCGCGCTCGCAGGACAGGAAGTGATCGTCCACCTCAGCATGGACCCCGGCGAGCCGCAGCAGGTCGTCTCCCGGAACATCATTGTGGAATGGAAGGGGACCAAATACCCCAAAGAGGTGACTACGCTATTTCTATCGGGCAGCTCTGGATCAGCGCTTGTACGCATTTCGCTGCACTTTACGGCGAGTCACTAGGAGAGTGCAGGTCACGGGGGCGGTGGGCGCGTTTTCGCGTCTAGCTCGTCGCGCATAGGTCTTGCGGTTGAGTATGACGGATATAATGGCCAAGTAAGAGGGATGAAAACTCGCGCTAGCTGCTGCATTTGCATTCTTTTTTAGAGATTGCGTGTGCGATCACAGCACCAAATCATCTCGTTCAAACTCACTGTTGATACTGTACCATAGAGGCAGCCTATGTGAAGGAAACCGTTAAGCTCTTAGGAAATGCGAGCCCTCCACACTAAAGCGAATAGCGCTAGATCTATCCACCAAAGCGCATACATATCATTAGGGGAATATGGTTAAAACGAGAAAAGTGAAGTCCGCTAGAAATCTTAATTCGAAGCCAGACATAGCGATAATTTGTGCGTCCGCCACTGCTCTGATATCTCAGTGCTGCAGCTCCTCCTTCTCCAAGAACAACGCTGAATATCGGCATAGCATTTTTCGCATGAAGTAAGTCTGCTGCGCCCTCTCCGTCTTGACACGCATTGCTGCTAGGCGAGCCCTGAAGGACAGGTCTCCACTTGTAAAACACACATAAACATGCAGTCTCGCGTTTAAACCAATAGTGTGATTGGGTAAAGCAGACATGAAGTGTCAAGCACACGTCTTGTACGAATCGCATAACCGAGAACATCGCTACACAAGAAGCTACTCGCCGCCCTTTAACAAGTCCACTTCATCTGCAAGAGCGTCGCTTTGGCAAACCTCTTGATAAAACATACGCGTTTTAAAGCGAAGTTCTTTGCCTATACCATTCCATGGTTTCGTCTGGGTCGGTCAGTCGCTGGTCGGGTTCTCGCCGAGTAGATTCGCATTCACTTTAAAAAAATAATGCGTGCCTAGTGGCGGGATTCGAACCTCGGCCCCCCAGCGCAGCAGCTCGATGCTCTAACCATTAGGCCACAACCGCTTTTCTTGCTTCTTTTTTACCGATTTTGACAAGACAAAACAGAGTGCAATCGGCCAAGATAGGCTGACTAGGGTTAACTATTAGGCCGCAACCGCATGTACAATTGCCTGGTGCTAACGCCCACTAGCTCTTTGAGATGATCACCGTGTGTTGATGATTATAATTTCCTAACAATGAAACATACCCAGAAAGGGTGATTGGCCAAGAAGCGGGAGGTACATATCGTGCAAGGAGGCGTAAATAAAACAACTTTATATCGTGCCAGCGTCAACTAGCTCTTTGAGATTATTGCTGTGAGTTGATAATGATTATGATTTCTACACTACGACACATGCTCACAACGGGGGACTGGCCAAAAATCAGCCGGTACATTTAAAATAAATAAGAAGAAATGAAGAAACTCAAGCTTATACAAGATTTGTCACATTCCGTAGCACGAGTACGCGAGTGCATGTGCTAGCCCGTTTGCTTCGCGCCAAAGACGCAGGAATGAAAGGGTGAAATTTATAGCATTTCATTAAGCGCTTCAGAAAGGCTTCGCTTCACATGGATTCCAACAGGCGTTTTTTTTTTTTTTTTTTTTTTTTTAAGAGTCTCATGCGCGAGAAAGAAAAGTATGGCGCGATCGTGGGGTTGAAGAACAATGGTTGTATGCTACTATACATCTCCTGAGGGTGTCGTGCAGAAAAAAATGTGGTGGGAATTCGAGGCTCAGCCAAAGGATGGAGTGAATGTCTGATAGGGAATCAGTCCAGATCTGACACGTGAATAGAGCATGTCCGCGGAGGAACTTTGAGTAGGCGGAAAGAGGAAATCGCGGAGCGTGAAGATTTAAGAGAGGTGCCACAGAACCGTGTGTGCCGGTGTGGCGAGATGGGCTTGTTGGTATAGCTCCTGAAGGTATATATATAGATATAGCGCATGCAGGAACAAGGACACTTGATGAGACTCAACGATACGCTGTATGTGTCGTTTCGTGTCTTCGCGTGTCTCTGTTCCTGTGTGCGGTATACACATAGACAATCGTGTGTACTTACCTGCTGAGTGTCGCAGATGCGTCGTTTCGTGATGGAGCTTACGGTGTGGGGCCTTGCGCGCAGTACGTCCTGCTGGGCGCGCACGTCGACAGCTGGGACATCGGCCAAGGCGCTGCAGACAATGCCGCCGCCGTGTTCATCATCTGGCGCGCCTTATCAGCGCTCAAGACACTCGAGTTGCGGCCGAAGCGTACCGTGCGCTTCGTCGTCTGGACCGCTCGCGAGCAGGGCATGGAGGGCGCCACCGAGTTCTTCCGGCGCTACGCCGCCGACAGCAGCAACACGACGATGGCCATGGAGCTGGACCTAGCGGCGTTCGCGCCCACGGGCCTGGCGCTGTCCAACGTGCGCAGCAACGACACCATCTGCATCGTGCGCGAAATGCTCAAGGAGTTCGAAACCATCGACGCTAATGGGCTGACGCGTGGAGGCGGCGCGCCTGAGCTCCGCTACTGGCGCGAGGCTGGAGTCCCTGTAGCGGGCTTCAACACGGCCTGGTACTACCACGACGACATGCGCCACTCGGAAGCCGACACCGTGTCCGGCATTCAGAGCCAGGATCTTGACCTCAGCGCTTCCATGGTCGCCGGTCTGGTGCACATGCTCGGCCAGATGGAGCGCAAGTTACCCCGCTAGCACCGGCCGGAGACTATGCGGTACAAGTCACGACTCTGAGCTTCGGGGCCGTATCATATTAGAGCTGCTTAACCGAATAAGACCTGCTTAGCCGAATAAGACTTGCTTAGCCGGATAAGACTTGATTAGCCGAATAAAAATCCGAATAAACAGGTTTGTTACCAAGAAAATCCTATGTATGCGTCCTTTATAGCACAGTTTCCTCGTGTATATATTGTTCATTTTGCACCAGTATGGCGTTATATATAGTATAGAGAACAAACGATGCCTTGCTGTGAGGTCCCGTTCCATAACATCAGCTTTACTTCAGCTTTTCGCTTGATGACACTACAAATTGTAGAGTACAGTTTAATCACTTGAATATGAAGCATTGCACGTGGCCGTTTTTTTCTGGCCCGGGCACGGCCTGAGCCCGAAAGTGTCATGCACTGGCGCACCTGAGCCCGTCCTGGTGATTTCAAACGTGGCCCGTACCCGGCCCAGTACGGTTCGACCCATTAGCCCTTGAGCCTCATCGAACCATGGTCCAATTCTCGGTAACTGTAAAGATAATACTAGCTAGCCGCAAACATATTATTTGTAAGATGCAGATTTCATTGCATCAGATTGCCCCACCTAAGTTACTGCTGAAAAAAAAATTAAGGAACACGGAAATAATTACATTCTCTGTTCACAATACTCGTGCGTTAAAGAGTGATATGAACGCCCTTACTAGATCTTTCAAATAGTGCGGCAATATAGTAAAGCGAAGCATAGGTGAACATTTCATCTCATGTTTAAACCTACAATAACCATTGTAACGTACAATGATGGAGCTCGAGCCAATAAACATGGCGGGAATTTAAATTTAGATACGCTGGTCGACTGGCGGTCAGAATGCCATAGTACACTGTCCCTATAAACTAATTTAGCTTCACTAAAAGAGTGAGACGCAAGGGTAACCTCTATGTGCAATCGTATTGTCACACGGAACATACAATTTTTATTGCTTTATTCGGCTTCATTTTAACGGCATCAATTTTTCAGTCGTCAATTTAGGCATCCGTATTTCGTAACATGAGCATATTTGGACTCTCTCTATTTTTGTTTAAACATGCTGTTTGCCTCATTCCGGGCACTTTGCGATAGGTTGGCGTACGTCGCTAGATTCCTGTCTCGCCCCATTTCGGACCTCTGCAGTAAGAAGAAATGCATGGCCGACAATGGAATCGAACCACTGCCTTCCAGCACAGAAGCCCAATGCTGTAAACACTGTACCCTCGTCTTCGGGATCGGTTCACACTCCCCAATAGTTTCCTCTTGGCAACGTAGAAACTGTGCGACGTTGTACTGCCTTCGTGATCAACCCAGGTTGATCGCGTTTTAACATTTCTTCGCAAGAGTTCAAATGTCATTGACGTATTAACATAGACCGCATGACAGAGACATAGACACTTACGATGGCATAACAGTTACCTCGCAGATCACGTCACAATACGTGTATCTCTCGCTTACGCCCCTTTAAATACCTATATAGCAGCAAGGATTGACTGACGGGCTAGCAGAGAGAACAGACGGACACAATGGAAGAACGGGGGGGTTCAGCGCAGTGCGGGATCAGCGCAATGTGTGTGCGGTTCTTCCCTTGTTCCCCGTAATGAAGCGCTGTTCTTTCTGCCACCTACATAGCAGAACTCAACAATTCGCGCCGAACGGACACAGTAGAAACCATGCCGTTGCCGTCTCGGCGTCGTCGTCTTGTTGCTGTCATTTACAGCTACTCGAAATGCACAAACGCGTTGGTCCACCTGGCAACGCCTTACGGAAGCCCAAACAATGCTGGATAGCCAGGTATACCTGCAAAATGCTTCGCATAACATCGATTCCCACAGTGCGTGGTATCTATGCAAATTTTTCCCCTTAAAATATGATGCTTGTTTGTTGACGTTAAATCCCAGTGAACCCGTGCAGTGCTAGAAAAACAAATACAAGACCGTGAACACGAGCGTTGAGCCACTTAATGCGTGAAAATATCATGCAAAAAAAAAAAGACTGCACTGAGAGCGTAAATTTTTGTGCGTTCTGTTTTATTTTTCACATCCCTTTTACCAAATTTGAAAGACTAATTAGTTAGACTAATTTAACTACAGTTAAACAGCAGCAGATTATTCTGCTCGCTCGAACAAATAAAGAAAAATAAATGGAAACCACTTGTCAGTTGCAGTATGCCCTAACACACAACTTAATTTATGGATGGATATTCCAGAATTTATTCGCTGCCACTTCATTTAAATACTCTAAAAACGCATTGAAATTTTGTTTTCGTCTTGTTTTTGCGTTAAAACGATCGTACACAAGGCAATGGAAACGAGCACATCAATTACTGCCGCCGAAAATCTACATATTTTGGACAGCAACGAAATATTGCTAATGACTCTACCTTTAGGCATGTCCGCTCTTGAAAAATGTAACCAGTTGTACTGAATTTTTTAAAATTGATTCTTCTTGTGGCTACTATACTAATGATACTTTGGGCAACTGAATACAGTCTGGGGTTCTTTTTTAATTTTTGTTTCAGCGAGTTCAAAGATGCCGCCCTAGTCCAAGGATTTCGAGCTGCCACCTGAGGCCACCAGAACTACTGGCCCATTATTTTCAATAAAGTTGATTTTCTTATCTTCAACGCCACTGCAATGCAAATATATGTATAACTTGTCATTTTTTTCTGACTCTGTGACAGCTTGCCACTAGTGAAACTCGATCGTTCCCTACCACTCCTACTTGGCTAATGCGCTTCCCCTCATTGACAGGCGGGACCTCTGTCAACCTCACCGCGCCACCTCCATTCGAACGTCGGGTCGTCGGTCTCTCGCCTGAGCATGATCACCTCTAGCAATCCGAGGTCTTTATAACCTGCGAGCAACGTTCACCAGTGTTTTCCTGTGTGCCGTTTTCCCAGTGAACAAAGAGGGCCGCTAATGTACACTAATCTGCGCAGTGTACCGCAGCTGTGTCGTGGCCTGCCTGCCCCGGCTTTCTTAGAACCAGACAGGCGCCACTGACCTAACATTTTCATAATGCTGCAGTTTTTATAATCTGCAGTTCTGCCGAGTTGCAAACAGCATGCCCGGGTACATATGGGCCCGACTGAAGCTCGAGCCTGACGCGAGCCCGAAGTTCCTAGGCCCGAGCCTAGCCTTGTCCTAGGCCCGAGTCAGCCTATCCTAGGCCCGAGTCAGCCTTATCCGAAAACCCGACCCGGGCTTTCGGGTAAGCCCGAGGCCGTGCAGTTCCCTAACCAGTTGAAAACACTGACCTCATTAAATCATATTACTGTGGTTTATAACACCCGACACTTTTCGAGGCGGCTTGATCGAGCATGCAGACACTGCGCACAAATTAGATTGAACAGCTCTTATCATTAGCTAATCAAATTCTTAAATCTCTTGCAGCAAAATAAAACATTAATAATGTGAGTGAACTTCCATCTGAAGTCCTTATTTATTGTTTGCACTCGCGAAAGTCATACATTGCTCGCCGTCCATCAGGTGCAGTAATCATCATACCGTAAGGGTGGAGCAGCGCACTGACAAAGTGGAGAGACACACGACACTCGCTGCAGTCGCAACTATTTTATTTTAGAACGAACACTTCATCTTTATATACTCGTGCACCCTCCAACGTCAACTGGTGCACTAATATCGTGCACCCTCCAACGTCAAAAGGTGCAGTAATATCGTGCCTTCTTTTCCTTTATGCATTGCCTTCGTGTAAAGAACTGTACTATGCATCTTCGTATAATGAAATTTAATTCGTGCATGTTTGCCTTGCCATTGCATATGCCCAAAAGTCGAGAACTCGTCAAGCTAGTCGGAGCTTTATTTTATTCTATTATAATGTCATGACAGTGCCGGTAAGACTCAATATCGTGAAGCGTTGTACTGAACGAAAAAAAAAAAATCACGACGCTTCCTCTAAAGACAACTTGATTTACGTTTATGACTGGCGTAAGAGCGTCCCGTGTTGTTCCTCACGGATGACCACGACCTTGGGACGTCGGCTGAAGCAGCCGCGCAGTCTGGGAATGCCTGGTGGCGCTCGCGTGCGCGCCGTATAAAAGCGCGCACGGCTCATCGATCTCGGCAGCCGGTGGCTGGCGGCGGCCATGGCCAGCGCCCCGTGCTCGCCGCTGCGGCGCATGCGGCGCCTCATGGACTCGCTGCCCGAGGAGCCCCCGCCGTGCCGGCGCGAGCTGGCCAGCCGGCCCCTGTGGCGGCGCGTGTTCGTCGAGCTTCTGGGCAGCCTGCTGTTCACCGTGTTCACGGTGCCGCTGCAGCCGCGAAGGCCGCAGGCTGCCGACAGCGGACCCCTGCAGTGCAGCGTGGCGATGGGCGCGAGCGCGGCGGCGCTCGCGCACTGCCTCGCCGGCGACCTGAACCCGGCGGTGACACTGTCGCGGCTCGTCGGCCGTCGTCTGAGCGTGGTGCGCGCCCTGCTCTGCGTGGCCGCCCAGTGTTCGGGCGCCTGCCTGGGCGCCGCCGCCCTGTACGGACTGGCGCCCCGCGACCAGCGCCCCGCGCAGCAGCCGCCCCAGCAGCTGGCGCAGGGCCTGCACGCCAGCCAGGCCTTCGGGGTCGAGTTCCTGGGCACCGTGCTGGTGGCACTGAGCGCTCTTGCCACGGACCGCGCCGCCTCGGGTCCCCTGGGAGTCGCGTACGCGGCCGCCGCGCTATTCGCGGTGAGTGCGCGCGCGTGCACGCTGCAGGCCGCTCGCTACACCTGGCAAAAAAAAAAAAAGTGTGTGCGCCCCGCGTATTAGGCGTGGTGCCAGACACGTGTCCTGCACGTCACTTCGCGGCGTCTCACTCGCGCAAAAGGCGCAAAGCAGCTCTTCTGGTTCGAGCAAAGGAAGTGCTAATAGGGTTTGAAAAATTATGCGCCCGTGTTGTTTTCAAAACCACGTTCGTTTGTCTTTATACGGTAGAAAGTCGCTGCCAGTGCAGGCTGCTCAACGAAGAAAAACTGGAAGAAAATATAGTATGGAGATAAATTATAGGTGGTAACTAGAAAATACAAAGGAAGCACAGTTACCCTACTTCAGCCGTATGCTACTGTCAAGCAAAAACGAACATGCGTGAATAGTGTAGAGGCAGTCATTCACGAGAATCACCGAGAGGCGACCAGGTTAGCTTATCGCGTGTCCTCTCACAGAATGCACATGCCACCAGAAAACGCTGGCAGTGCGAAAGCGATACATCATGATACAACTGACTAGCAATTTTTCGTTGGATAAGCGCACAGTAGAAACATACATTTGTTAATTTTACCTGGTGTCGTACTATAAGAATGGATCTTTAATTTTGCTGCATACAGTCCTCAGCAGCGCTCAGCAGCGCAAGGAGAAAAAAAAAAGAAAGATCACTTAGCTAAGTAACACTCGCGATCGTGGCCTTCAAGCCGATGTCGTGTAACGAATTCTAAAAATACGTCATCATAAACATGGCTCCGTGGAACAGATGGGGATCGACAATGGTCGCTTAAGACTGAGAGCAGCACCGGCAGCTCCAGCGGCGGCGTGAAGGATTTCTCGTCAAGTGACAGTTCGAGTGTCTGAAAATGAGTGTGCTAATGGAGACGATGCAGTGAATTATTTTACCGCACACCACAACTTTACTCACCTTTGAAATGTATTCAAACTGTTAACCAATGAGTTTATCGAAAAGAAGGTACGGTTATAGCTTGGTCATTGTAATATCTCACGATTTGCTTCAAATCCAAGCATTCTTATTCAATTTGGTCATCGCGGGCATTAAACAGCCAATGCTCACATTCGAGTAATGTATTGCACAATTTCCTCGGATACGCTGATCGATATGCTAGTGGACGCCGAAAGCAAGTACCGAAAGAAACAACTGGACTAGACAAAAAGCGCTGTACGCGTGATATTGGTAAGCTTAGACCCGTGTTCACAAGACTGTTCGGGTTAAATGGGGTTTTGAATTTGGAACAGCGAAACACATGATAGCTACAGAAGAGGACACGCTGACTTCCAACACTTTGATGCTGCAAGAGGGGACTTACATAAACAAATCGAAAAGATAGATGAAGGAAAAACCGCACAAAAAAAATGAAACGTATTGTACGCATCGCAACCCTAAAGTAACATGTGCAGTAGAGATAGTATACGATGTTCGACAATCTTGGCGGCACGCATTACATTAGACAAATTGGAAGGTGTGTTAATGATGAGCTAAATGAGCACGAAAGCAACCTTAGAACGAAATAAGATACCAGATCGGTAATTCATAGCCAGCAGCGTGTATGAGTGGCCCGGATTTCAAGCGCAAAAAGATTCTTCACGCGCGTTGCAATCATTCGACAAGAAAAATCCTCGAAGCAAGTGAGATTAGTCGCTTGGGAATGCCATGCACTGCCATGACCTCACTGGCACTGTCCAATAAAGTGTTAAGGTATATGGACGTTACTGGCGGTAGTTATGACATGAGTACACATCAGTCCCACTTTATGCGTGCTGTTTCTTTTTTTTTTTCTTTTTTTCCCGTGCTGACGCGCTCGCACGTCAGCACATGAACGCTTCTTAATCTTGCGCCGGCCACTTGTTACATTACTTTCCTGCGCTGTTCTGATTTCATTGCTGTGGAAAGTTTGAGGTTCTGAGAAATTTAACTACTACATTTATGTCGATTTTACTTCGTGCAGAAGTGAAGACCGAAAAAAAGAAGAATGAAAGAAATACATAAACAGCAATTGACGCTATATTCGCCTCACTAAACCTTATAAAGAACAGTCAGTCACCCAGTTAAGCAATGACAGCGTCAGCCCACAAGCGATGATGTAAGATAGAGAGAGGTAAGGGTGTTGAAGAGGTTATTGACAGATAAAGGTTGCCGTGAAAATGTGTTTTCGTTTGTGCTGTCCTGTTCGTTCCTCTTCTGCCCGTGTTTTCCCGCGCATGCCTTTTTAAAAAAAAGCGTGTGTGAGGTGTTTTTGACTCGCTGACACTGGAACACGCCCTGGAAAAAGTGCTGGGGAGAGAGGCGAACGACCGCATTTACGCCAGAGGAGCTTGGCGAATACAGGCCAACAAGCCAGATTCGCAAAGCTTTTCTTTCGCAAGAACTGTTCGTAATTGTCCTGCCGCCTTCGCTAATGTTATGTGAGCTATCACGATTGTCTGGTGGCTGCCCCTACATAGTATACCTCCGTAGCCTATACGCACTGCTTTGTGAATACGAATGCAGAACCCCAGCGCTCCATCTGCATCCCCGACAGCTTTGTTGTGAAGGTTGAAAGTATCAATCAGCGGATACAAGTATACGCACTGCTACATTATTTCACTAATGATCTATATTGAAAGAATTAATCAACACAGCATGCTGTAAACATAGACAAAATGTTTTTTCCCAAAGCATGCGCCTCTTAGATTAGGCGTTCACAGAGTTGACTACAGTCCTATTTAGATTAACAAGTATTCTTACATTACAATAGTCCTCTTGTCAGCACGCTCCAGGAATGTTAAAAAATAAGAGATGCCTATATGCAACCTTGCGAATTTCGATCTTAAAGCCCTTCTCTGTCTTAAGTAAGCAAGTCTGGTATAAATTGAAAAATTAACTCTCCCGTTGAGTAAGTCTGGGCTATAGTAGCGGAGGCACAGTGTAAAATACGCTGGTGACATCTGCAACTTTTGTGTCGGCTTTCGCAGCTGTTTTGTTTCGGGGGGTACCAGCCTTAACGTATTGTTGCCCGCAATATTTCAATGCGCAATTTTTCTCTAGAACGTAATACTGGTAAATTTGTCCCATTAAAAGCGGCCCAGTACGCCTTGAATTACAGCTAAACTGTATAACGCCTTTCACTCGCATTTGATTCAGTCGTTTCTCGACAGGCTGTTTATCATTGAGAATATTCTGTTCGCATTCAGACTACTGAAAAGGGCAGAAAGAACGAATTCAACAAAGTTAAGGAGCTTTGGGCAGTTGCGCTTCGCATGTTCAACATGGGCATAGCACAGCAAATCTTTAAAGGGCAGGTGACTATACTAATTGTCAAATGTCCTATCAAGGAGCATAAGTATGCCAAGCAAGTTTCGTTTCCTTTCGTTTCCACTCATGCTGCTCAATCATATGGGTCGCCGTGCGCATTCGCCCGCAATGCCCCGCATTCTCGCATTAGAACGACTTCTGGCGATCACGTTCAGCTGTTTTCATTCAATATTTTTCTGCCGTTAATCCGTCTGCTGTGTCCAACGCGAGGCCTCTGCCGGTATGTTTTCACTGCTGCATATAGTCTAAAGTCAGCCGTCTTTCCATGCCTAAACATCATTCAATTGCAATGCAGTAGAGTTTATTTTGCTTTTCTTTTTTTAAGAAAGCTCGGCTTATAAGACAACGACGTCACTGCGAGCATGGTATCTTAAAACCGCCACTAACTAAACTCATTGTTCCACTTTAAGTTTCACCATGAGGCCGTATTTTGCGCGAATATTTTTATTTAACACATTTTTGTCCTTTGTCAATACCTCGCACGAAGCCGCGCCTTCGCTATCGCCAGAGTCGACCGGTGTGACAGATGATAACAAATGAATTTGAGGAAAATAATTCTACCAAAATACGGTTCCAGCTACTTCTTTTAGGTTTTCCAATTTATATTTTGATCTTTGTTGTTCACGCTGGCAATAATCAACAGGCTTCATATACTATATTTCACATTTGAGTATGTAAGCCTTTATGAGTTGATGAAGGTAAAAAAAAAAAATCCCAAGGAACAACCCTGCAATGACGTCAGCGTTATTCAGTAATACTCGCTCACTGCTGTTCAATGTGGGATAAAAGAGACACAGCTGAAAGTGCTACGTCAGTCAAGCGGTTAACTTCAAAAGTCAATCTATCTAACTTAACCAGCAGTAAGCATACCTTCTTTTCACATTTATTTTGTTTTACTTTCTTAGAAACAAGCGTACGAATGCTGCAAGAAGATGAAACATACATCGAGAACCATGTGGCCTGCATGTCTATCTTCCTAAACTGAGAAGCCATAACCAACAGTGTGTGTCGAACTCATTGAACGGGCCACTTGCAGATTTTTCAGCGTCGAAAGTGTATTGCAGTGTGCCATCCCTCTTTATTTCAAGTTCAAGTTTACGCTCTCGCTTTTGAAGGGCGAAAAAAACAGAAACTTCAGCCAGTTTCCCAGTAGTCGATAGATTTCAGCGGGCCAACCTCAAAATAAAACATGCTTGAGAGTTTCAGCGCCACTGTCAGGCACCATTTGTAAGAACAAGCGGTGTAAAGAAGACAAAACGCACGGCTTAGAACCCCCGTCGTAAGTAAGGAGTTAGAAAAGAAAGAGAAACACTCTTCTGTGGGCTTCGCCTATACGCCACCGCGTACGAAAGCTCTGGCCAGCGAGAGTGCCGTGTCACTGGTGAGTTAGGGGCGCTATACTCGGGCCATTTTCTTAACTTATATGATTCGACGCATACTCTAGAGAAGCGAGATTAACTCTGAGCACGAATTCCCGTTCGCAGCGCGCAGCAGGCATGTGTCCCGCTCCCGGCTCGCTGCCGTCTCCGCAAGTGGTATACGCGCGCGACACTGCGGCCGACGACGTACCCGGCGCGCCAGCGTGCCATTATCCTGTCGTGGCTGCGTGGGCTCGGCGCTGGGCCCATTTATCACGCGTACTGCGCTGGCCGGAGGACCACGAGAGGCGGAAATGTCTGCGGGCCTCCCGACCGGCCAGCCCGCAGTGTCGAAATGAAGCTGCGGCTTCGGGATATACGCGCGAAGGGAAGCAGGCTGGGTGACGACGTCTATTGCCTTTCAATGGAAAGGCCATCAGTCGGCTGGCCGCTGTCGCGGTCCGGCAGAAATTGCGGCCAAAATCGAAGTCGGCCAGACAGAGCTCGTCGCCCCTTGTGGCCGGGGCCACATAAATTTCTGCTTTGGGCCACCAGCCTTCTTGTTGGAATCCAATTGTGGTCTGGAAAAAAACAGAGGAAGAAACCATTATGGGAAGAGTCGCGCCAGCCGTGCGTCGTCCCTCGACCACGCGACGGCTGGCGCGAAATCTCCCGACTTTCCACGCTCGACTTCACCCCCTCCACCCCCCCCCCCCTTTTTTTTTACCCCCTTTTGACATCATTCCGCGAGCGCACTGACCAAACGGCTAAGTTGCGCGGGCCGCGAAGTGTCAGGACTGCCCAGTGAAAATTCTAAACATGGTCGATCCGGTGCGCTGGCGGGAGCGACATTGGGTCGTTGGGCAAGGCCAGCTATATAGGATAGCTTCTGTGTGATAAAGAAGCACTTCGGCGAGGCAATTATCTGCCACATAACCGCGAATCTTCAACGATGTATACACTTGCGATAGTGAACGATGCTACAAGTATAAAAATTTTCTGTTACAAGGTCCGTTAGTTACACGGGAATTCCAATATAGATTTCGTCACGAAACGTGTCTAGATGGTCGATGGCGTCACGTGTGTCCGTAAAACGCTCGTAAACAAAGCAAGCGGCGAACTGTGCGAATGAGGAAGCGTATATGGTTTACTCGAACGACAACAGGCAGCGCCCATACACTCACGCTAAGCAGTACGCCGTCTATAGTAATAAACACTCTGTAGATTATCTGTGCAGGTCCTATATACTGAATATTTTGTCTACTCATAAGTTGCTCTTATTTTTCCTATACATAAAACTTATAGGCATGCTGCGCACAAAGATTGATTAGAAGTGTTAGGCCGTATGTTTAGAAACATTACATATAGTCTTATATAAACTACGATCCACATATTGACTATATACTGAGAAACTGTACATATAAATTGTCTACAGATACTTAATACATGTAAGAAGGTAAACATTGATAGATTTTCTACAAACAATTTTCTTTATAGGCTGACCATCAGTGACACAACCGCTGACTCGATCTAATCTCCGCTTGTATTTGGCGCGCTTTGGCGGCGCCTCAATATTTTCATATCGGCACGATTGGCCGCCTAAAGCACACGGAGTATATCAGCAATGCCGTTCGCGCGCAAATAATTTTTCCCGACGGCTGAAAAGCAAACAAAAAGAATCTTCGCTAGCGGCCTTCAGGAATTGTTATTTCAACAAACATTGCTGAAGTTATGCAACAGCCTTAAAACGTCAGCGGTTGCAGAATTTTTAGCTTGATCGTTGTCGCTGATCGGACCAGTCAAAGAATTGTAAGGTGTTTCCGAAGCCTGCTTAGGCAAACAGAACTGCTTAGGCAAGCAATTTCCTGCAGATTTCTGAATTTACCCAAACCGAACTATTTATTCAAGAACATTTTGTTACACAAAGCTAGCTTTATTTAAGTTGTGTTGAAAATTTGGCAAGTATTGGTATGAATGCAAATAGAAAACAGTGCAGAACAAACAAGGCAGCATTTATACGGAACAATTTCACCACGTGTTCTTGAAAAAACAGCGCCATGAAGCACTTGCTCTTTCTCTCATGCAGTACCGCTTCACGGGCGCCGGCCTCAACCCGGCGCGCTCGCTGGGGCCCGCGCTCATCACGAACACGTGGAATCACCACTGGGTACGTGCCTTTCGTGCATCGAGTATCCTTCAAATACCGGGTTTGTGTGGTTCTCAAATACTGCACCCACCCGATAGATCACTGTGTGTGGCACTTGGAAATACGGACGCTCTACGCAACTGCAGCCAGCGTTACTTCTGAGCAGTTAGAAAAGTTTCAGGAAAGTAATGTACAGGGTAGGTCAGAAATACGGCTACACGCGTTATTTCATCTGTTTCATTGCATTATGGATACAGATACGACGCCATTCAAAAGGCCAATGTCTTAAGCTAACGATAGACCACCACAGCAAAACGAAGCCATCAATTCTCTCAAGTGTCGCACACAGCTTCGTGAAGCATGGATACTGGAATGTCGTGAATTCCTTCCTCAACTGTTGTTTTCAGCATGGCGATATCTCGCAGTTTCTTAAACGTAAACTGCTTCCTTAATATATCTCCATGTATGATGATCACAGGCTGCGAGATCAGGAGAGCAGGTTGGACATTATGTAGGCCCTCTACTTCCCACCAATCTCAGAGGGTAAAAGGTGGCGCAGAACGACGAGGACAGGAACACAGCGCAACATGGCGTTGTCCTAGTAGTTTTCCGCCGCTTGTTACCCTTCGAAATGAAAAACTAGCTAGCTCAAAATAAGATCCTGCCCACCAATTTGCTTGGCAATTCACGGTTCAAAAGTTTCCTCACCACAGTACCGTAATGAAAGGGTGCACACGCATAGTGGAATAATCAATGTTTGCGGTAAACATTTTGCGCCATCAGCACCGCAAGTTTATTGGGAATTTCAGTGTACTGTTCACCATCAATGTGTCGCAGGTTCACATTCATACTGGTACGAATAGCCCGCGCTGCGACAGTGACATGGTGCTCACTTTCAGCTTAGTCACGTGACTGTTACCTCAAATAAACAAATCCATCCATTATATTCCTTATACAGGGTGTTTCAGCGAACACTTTCAAAAATTCTTAAAGTGTGCCTGTGGCAGATAGCCCAATTCTAATTAATCAGCTGGTCTACTCGAAGAGGCGGACATTACTTGCACAAAAAATTGACATGCATAATCGACTAATTAACAAAAACTCACTAATTAAGTTTTTAACTAATTATCTGATGGCCCATATTGCAATTTACAAATTGTAGCCGTGGAGTTCGCAAGGCGGATACACTTGGAATTACTTCTCAGGATGACACCAGTATCGAGATATTAATTCCCTAACTTTGCGGAGAAATGCATTGGCGTTCCAGTTAATTTTGTGCTTCAATGCATAAAGCGACATTTTTTAAAGAATTTAACTGGAACGCCAATGCATTTCTCCGCAAAGTTCGGGAATTAATATCTCGATACTGGTGTCAGCCTGAGAATTAATTCCAAGTGTATCCGCCTTGCGAACTCCACGGCTACAATTTGTAAATTGCAATATGGGCCATCAGATAATTAGTTAAAAACTTAATTAGTGAGTTTTTGTTAATTAGTCGATTATGCATGTCAATTTTTTGTGCAAGTAATGTCCGCCTCTTCGAGTAGACCAGCTCATTAACTAGAATTGGGCTATCTGCCACAGGCAACCTTAAATAAATTCTGAAAGTGTTCGCTGAAACACCCTGTATATATTCAATACGCAATAAGATTGTGAATTTAAATTTCGCGATCGCGAAAGTGGCCGTTTGACATAAAGTCTAGAAAATTAGAGAACATTTCTAAAGCACAATCTTCGAAAAACAGTTCGGAGCTCACGTCTGGCGACAGCAGATGGTCTTATAGCTTGCTGCTCAGGGGGACAAATTTTATATATTGCATACTGCTTCACATAAGAAAAGTTAGATAAAATGATGGTTAACATGAATGTGCGTACGCTGAAGGTGATATCGACGACAGTTTGTCGTAATATACCACAATGCTTCTCATTATGTTATGTAAATTTCCATACCCACCGTGGTGGCTCAGTTAGCTAAGGCGTTGCGCTGCTAAGCACGCGGTCGCGGCGGCCGCATTTCGATGGAGGAGAAATGCAAAAACGCCTGTGTGCTTGCATTGTAGTGCACGTTAAGGAACCCCAGGTGGTCAATATTAAACCGGAGCCCTCCACTACGGCGTGCCTCATAATCAGAACTGGTTTTGGCACGTAACACCCCAGAAAGAAGATGTAAATTTCCATAGTATGATTGTTTATGCTCAAGAAAACAAGTAAAAAACTGCTTTCATTTCCAGATTTTTTTTTCTTTCCCCTTTTTAAGCACTCTATCTCTAGGTATCGGTATAGTCGCTTACACCCCCACCCTCCTTTTGTTTTTCGGAGCGATTGCTTCTTTAAAGACTGCTACCGGACATTGCATTGGTGGACAAGTGACCATCACCCCAGCTGCCTTCCTCTCCTCTCCTCTGGAAGAGGCCGGAAGCACACAGACAGCAGAACAATTTTACAGCAAGTACCTGCATAAAATTACTTCGAAGCAGGGAGAATCCTGGTGTTTCAAAATGAGCGATAGAGAGGGACTGACGTCGCCCAATTTGCACACCGCGCATTGTTTCCAACGTACGGTGGCCCGATGGTGTCGGGTATCCCTGGTTCGTGCGACTCTGCATTTAAAATTCAGCATAAAAATATGAGGGTCACACGCGAATGTGATCGGCTGCAGGGTAATACGAGAGAGATGTCACCGTGAAAAGTCCGCCAGTGTTGCCGAACAATTGAAAAAAGAAACAAGAGGCAGTGATCTGGAGAGGCTGTACACGAGCATAGGAAAGTGCGGTGGTAAATTGAGACAGTCATGGAAAACTCGAGCCAGAGTGAATAGTGACGCGTTTGTTGACAGATTCCTGCACAACGAGCCTTCCGCACGGGCAAATCAAATGGCGCAGCCAGATGAGACGAATTATTCAAAACATTTTATTTGTCGTAAGAAATTGTTTCCTTATTTTTATTTTATTTACTTATTCATTTATTTTTGCTGCGGCACAGCGTAGCAAGAAGAAGAAAAAACTGATAATATTTGAACACTGTGTCATAAATGACAGTTACTAGTTGGGTGGCATATATCTCACATCGTTGTTACCACGTCCTAACATTGTTTCGAAGATTTCATTACACCCGTAGAAAGATTTAAAAAATCAATGTCTGTTGTACGCTACTATGTCGTCACGGAGATGACATTGTCGCATCGTACACGGGCGCTAAATATCGGTAACGAATCTGGAAAGTACAGCATTCTCAAAAAACTCAATCCGTTACCAGTATAATTCTGTCGCTAAAATTGTAAGCGGAGACGTAGCCTGCTTTTGTTCCACTTTACTTCACAGATAACAAAGAAGCTTTGTTTGCCCCAGCAAGAAAGTAAATGGGAAAGAAAGATGAATATATTGTCTGTCTCCTCCGTGGCGTTTCTTTTTCTGTGAGGTTCGTTCATTCGTGAGCAAGGGAAAAGCATCATACTCGCTATTCTCTTCATTCTAGGCCACGGTGGGCTCTCGCGAGCGCGGGAGAATGAAAGGTGCGCAGGACACCGAAAGACGCAGAAAAAGGAGCCGCCACCGGCAAGCGTGCTCCGCCGCTTCGCTCCGCTGCGCGAGAGAAAGCCTCCCTCACGTCAGTCGCGAAACAGCAAACGGACTCGTCTATTGTCGCGTACACACTTACCCCCGGTAGAACAACGGAAAAAGGCGGGAGGCGAAAGCGAGGGAAAAGACAAAAGCGCGCCCGGCTCTCCGAAACGAGCCCATTGTTCGAAGACCGCCCCGGGTCGAGATCGTAGCCTCTGTTTCCTCTCGACGACTTGTTACAGGTTCATCTCCCTCCTCCTCTGTGCTCACCGCCGCGGCTGCTGCTGCTTCTGCGCTCTACACGTATGTTACAGGGGACCGCGTCGCAATACCTTCGCACCGGAGTTCCGCTCTCTTCGTTCCAGAGAAGCGCCTGCCCTCCCTCAGCTTCCGGTCCTGTTTTCGATCCATTCATTTTCTTTCTCTATACTTGTTTTCTTCTCAGTAGCCCCAGTACAAAAGAGCTGGTTTATGGCGGGAGCTCGGCTCCGTTGCAGCGTGATGGTTGCGTGCCTCGCCTTTCCGCGTCCGGGGCATTTAATCGAACCGTCTCTCTGTTGGCGTTCGAATGCCCTGCGGGAGCAAGCGTTGGTGCTGTCGCTATGCCAACGACACTTGCTGGGGACCCGGCTTCACGCCCCTCGACAAAAAAGGCAGCCTCTGACGTTCCTCCGCTGCATGACCTTCCTTGTCGCAAATTTATCTGTCCACCTAAAGAAAAATAAATAATAAAAAGACCGCACGCGCGCGCGCATAAAACGGAACGACGGTACTGACGCGGAAGTGCAGGAAGGAAAAATTAAGCAAACTGCGCCAAGAGGGAGGCGCCGAGGCGTGAAAAACAAGCAGAAGGGTCGAATATCGCTGCACGCGGCAGGGTAGGTCGTTTATATGTCATTAATCGACATTGCGGTCATTCGAGAGAAAGAGTTGTGATTTACGATCGAGCGAACTGCGAGAGTCCGATGGAGAACAGTGGGTATCTCTAGCTTCTCTTATTTCCCCTCTTCCTTTTGTTCTTGTTTTTATTTAGCTCTAACAAGCATGGGTTGCAGAAGTAAAAAGAGGATTGCAGGGCTCCTAAAATGAAAGAAATAGTCATCGATAAATACCTGCATGGCTTGCTGGCTTCTAGCTTTTTTAGTTTCACTGCGGCAAATCCAAGAATTTGGTCCGCATTCGTAAAGCCGTTCGTTCGCATGAACTACTCTAGAGGAGGAGCGACGGCCAATCGTGATAGCAGACGCGCAGGCCAATGACAAACAGACATTAATATCGAGAGAAAAAATCGGCTTTCCAAATCCAACCCCTTATTCCGCGGGATCGGTGTTTCACCACAGGGTGTGAAATTCTCTGCTGCGACAGTAGTTACGTATGAACTGGCAACTAGGTTTGCTGTGTCCGTTCGTCCCCCCGTTTGTCGGTTGTGTCCGTTACATTGTCGTCATCATTCTGTCGCCGAGTCGCGTAGTCGTCGTCGTTAGGCCATCTCTTTTTATCTCTCAGTTCCCCCCTCGCCCTAGAGGGAGGAAGTACGAAACGTTGCTCAGCGCACGTCACTGGGCGTCGCACTTATACCACTGCGACTATGGCAGCTCGGAGTCGGACGGTTCAGCCACTCAGCTGTCGCGAATATGTACATTTTTTTCTTCTTCTTCCTTTTTTTACATGATGGAAAGAAAAGAATATATACGTGCACGAAGTATTCGTGGTGGCCGAAACAAGCCATAGTCGCGTCTATACAAGCACAGCACCAACGCTGCACAGGACAGCTAACACCGCAAACACTTCCTCCATGCGATAAGCGATGACATTTCGAAGCTAAAGACTGAAATAAGCATAAGCCCTTCATCAACAGAGAATGCCAGTGAGGTCGGAAGTCACTGTGTTCATAAAAGGTTTTCAGCTGCGGAGTAATTTCTACGAAATGCAATAGAAGCAATCGGTTCAGTGTTCCGTCTAACGTGCGAGATATCTATAAAGTGCGCAACTATATGAGTAGCAACATGTCAAGCGGCACATCGTTGCTGCCAGTTGCCAAGAGATATCGCATGGTATCAGAACTGAGATCGAACTCGTTCTCTAAATTTCTCTAAAGGACATCCTAAAATTGCGTCCTCGTAGCTAATAAAACGGCGCTGTGTGGTTTCCGGTACGTTATTATAGGTTACAATTAATCGAAGACACAAAAATACCTTTCGCGCGTACCAGGTTTTAACAAGCAATGGTTAAGTACGAACCTAATAAAGTAATGTTATGGGGCGAAGATAATTAGGAACTTTACACCACGCTCGTGCAAGTACGTCATGTCAAGACAAGCCGAAGTATAGTGAGGGGCACATTGAGGGCGGAAAAATTACAGCTCTTATAGTGTTCAAGTTTTACGCGCGACAGAGGAAAAAAAATCTTTATTTTAGAGCTTAAGTGACCACAAGTTTACGGCTTCCTCACATTATCACCAGAGAGAGATGTAATGCGAATAAAATTGGGAGGGGGGGGGGGGGGGGGGGATTCTATCGTTCGATGATCTCCCACTAGACATTCGTATTTAATAAACCACTTGGCGCCACTAAGGGGTGTCGCGTTGACGCCGCTCCCCTCGCCCTCAGCCTTAGCACGATGAAGAGCTTCGCATTATTTTACCATCGCTTTTTGAAAACGACGCATATTTAATACCCGAACGCCTTTCAAGCGAGGGACGCGTTGCTCTGGTGTTTTGGGCAGCCCGATGTTTCCGCGCTGCTATGGTCCGACGACGCCATGTCTCCGCCGCAGCAGCGACCACCTTCTCTTCGGACACGACACTCTTCTTGGGGAGACACATCTTAGCAAATAACGCACTCCACACCGCCGACGCCTTAGGTAGCGAGCGGAAAGGGTCATGCATTCGGCCACACGCCCTGCGCAACCCTTGGAGCCCAGAAAAAGATGCAATCGGTGCAGCGATAAATTCCGCATCCTCCACTCCTCATTTCCGATGACGGCGACACCAACGTCATGTGACGCAGACGAAATGGCCTGTGCCTGCCTCTTCCTCCCCGCCGCCATCACGCCTTGGCATATTTTCTTCTTCCTTCGCCTCCACATGCCTCCTCCTCTCTCTCAGCTGTTTTCGATGATAACCCACAAAGCCGAGCGCCCTTCAATGATTCGTATATAAGGTGTCCCAGCTAATGTTAGACAAACTGTACAAAGAAAAAATTTTAAAAAAATGATTGCGAAAAAAAAACACATTTTGCAAAATTGGATGTAAAGACCTACGGTGTTCGGTCGTCAGACCTCTCAAGACCGAACACCGTAGGTCTTATAATTGTATCTTGCACCATGTTTTTTTTTTCTTTACAACTATATCAAAGCCTCTCCGACAGGACTGCCGAACTCCAGCTAGGCTCCGTCGCATCTTCCATATTGCAACTTGGCAGCAAAGGAACTCCACAGGGATCAGTACTATCCCCTTTCCTATTTAACATCTCTCTTATACCGCTAGCTACCGCACTTAGCACAATCCCTGATTTGAGACACTCACTATACGCTGACGATATCACCCTCTGGGTTAATACCGGAAGTGATAGTGCGATAGAGGAAACACTACAAGCAGGAGCAGATCAAGTGTCATATCATGTGAATCAAATAGGCCTGTCATGCTCCCCCCAAAAGTCAGAACTTCTGATTATAAGGGCTCAACCACGAGCAAAGACACCTCACCCGGACATCAAGGTGATGGTAGATGGCACGTACGTACAAGAGGTGCAGACCCTTAGAATTCTGGGGATGCACGTACAAAACAACGGAAAGAACGCATTCACCCTGTGCAAAATCATAGGATGCGTTAGCCAAACAAACAGGCTAATTAGGCGAGTAGCAAACAAGCATAAAGGCATGAAGGAAGCGGATCTCAGGCAACTTGTCCAAGCCTTCGTCCTGAGCCGCATAGTATATTCCCTTCCTTACCTGCACCTCTACCCGGCTGAAAAGAAGAAAATCGATTGCCTAATTAGACAGTCATACAAATCAGCCCTTCACCTCCCTAGATACACGGCTAATGAGAAGCTCCTTGAATTGGGAATTCACAATACCCTATAGGAGCTGGTCGAGGCACACAGGCTAGCCCAACTGGAGAGGCTATCCAAAACTCAAGTAGGAAGACACATACTGGAGGACCTGGGGATCCGATACGGATCCACACACTCCTCAATATGTAAACTTCCCCTAATATACCACAGAAATTTAAGGATAGACCCAATACCAAAAAAACATGCATCCTGAACATCACAAGGACAGAAGGAGAGCAAGAGCTAAAGCTCTACATAAACACTACTCGGGTCTGCAGGATATAGTCCACGTCGACGTTGCGGAGTACCCAAGTCGCGAGATGCCTTCTATCTAGGCATAGTCAACAATCAAGGCCAGGCCCACTCCGCAGCAACAATTTGTTGCATGCATGCAGAGGAAGCAGAAGAGGCAGCTATAGCTCTGGCTATAAATGGCACCACCGCGGAAATCATTTTTAGCGATTCCAAAACCGCAGTTAGAAACTTTGCCAGTGGCAAAATCCACAAACCGGCCATGCAAATTCTAAACAAATATCCACCATAATGAAACTTTTGCGCACACAACACGAAACCACAACGAAGAAGTACACAGGACTGCGCTAGTCCTTGTGTACTTAATTCTTCGTTGTGGTTTCGTGTTGTGTGCGCAAAAGTTTCATTATGATGCCAAACCAACTAGCCCGCCTATCCGTGTTAATGAAATATCCACCGCCTGATCGCCAGATTCAAATCATCTGGGTCCCAGCACATTCCTCGCACCCAGGAAATGAGGCTGCCCACAATTATGCCCGAGGTTTCGTCAGCCGGGCGGTGGAAGGCCTCGACCTGGGTTCAGCGAGGGATCGCATGGTGACATTCCATGAAATTACTATGCACTACCGCGAAGGTAGACAAAAATACCCCCCTCCGCATAAATCACTGAATAAACTGCAACAGGTGACCTGGAGACAGTTGCAGACTGGCTCATTTGCCAACCCTTACAAGTATTCACTAATATATCCGGGCTGCTTCTCACCTAAATGCAAGAACTGCAACGCCTATAAAGCGGACCTGACACATATATTGAGCGACTGCCCCGGGCTCAAACCTAGGGCGGAACTGGAACTTAATAACACTTCAGACTGGGAGGTAGCGGTGTCCAGCTCGGATCCCGCAATCCAGCTCCGGACCGTCAACTGTGCTTTGGAGGTCGCCGAAAGTCAAGGGCTTACGGCCACCTCACGCCGCCTAGCAGAAGAAACCCAGTAATTTAAATAACTCTGCATCTGACGAAAATAAAGTTTTCCCTCCTCCTCTTAAATCTTTTCATGCGTTAGCATTCTTTGGGTACTTCACGTACTTTCCGGGGGCTATGTGTATCTTTCTATCTATCTGCATGTTTGTATGCTTGTATGTGACCATTTTCCCGCCTACCTGGGTAGTCAGTGAACGTCTTTGAAGATAACTTGGGTTACTAGGTACATGCCACTGGGGATGTGCCGCTCTGCAATGGCGAAAAAGATCCCTTGAATTTCTCCGACGCTGAGCGGAATCGCACTCGCGTCGCAAGCTTTCCTCAGAGACAGCAACCCAACGCACTAGCAGGCTGCGCCACAAATGCACTGCGTATGTGCCGCCTTTCAAAATGATCGCACTTCACGCCAACTCTTTAGTGAGCATGAACGCAGTGGGTATGTGCCGCTCTTGAATAAACCTCTCCCCAACTCGGGTCACTGATAGCTGTCGCATCAAAGAAAGTAATCATGAACGGATTCCCAGAAATAGAGTCATGAAGGAAAAAAGTACGTTGAAACTACTAAATCGGGTGAAATGTTGACGAGGTTCGCCTGCGATAATGCCCGTAGCAACGGCTGAGAGCATCCACAAAAAGAAGAAAAAAAGAAAGGAAACGAGAAATTATTGGTCAGGAGTGTCACTACGTGGCTGAGCTATCGCGCATCTTCCGGGCTTGGAAGTTTGTGCATGCAGGGGTCGTATAGCGTTCGCGACGCAGTCTCAAAATATAGTGGCACTTGTGCGCGTATTTCGGAGGCCCCAGCAGGCAGTTAGCTCAAACTGCATAGCTGGTGCGCGATTCGGGAGTCGTTCGCAGCACGGCTTTCGGCGCAAATGACATTCTCAGCATTCCACTCGCAAAGACGGATCTTCGCAATCTTGGAATTTATTCAACAAGGTGTCATTGCCAGGCCGTCATTTTCATACCGCCGTTGTTATCATCGTGTGTTCGTCGTTACGGCGTACAGTTGGGGGACTTGACACAGGATTACTGGAGTTCTTGTATAAAACTGCTGGTATAGTCAACGAGTGACAGCAGTTACTCGAGTAATTGCTGTCGCAGTAATTGAGTTCAGAGCTGAAGTCGGCAGTTGTTTTATTATTTTTTTTTATCGTGCGGTTTCAGCAACACTTTCTTGTTCGAACACTACGGGCTCTAGTCGTGACAAAAAATTCGAGATAACTTGCCCTTTATGTCACAAGATTCAGAACAACGTGTATTTAGAGCGTAAGGGGTGACAAGCGGCAAGATGGATAGCGTAAAACAGTTAAATAAGCAAAAGAAGAGTGAGTATACGAACATTCAAAGCGCTTACGAACGCCTACGTGACCCGCGGCGGTGGCTCAGTCAGCTAAGGCGTTGCGCTGCTGAACACGAGATCGCGGGATCAAATCCCGGCCGCGGCGGCCGCATTTCGATGGAGGCGAAATGCAAAAACGCTCGTGTGCTTCCGTTGTAGTGCATGTTAAAGAACCCCAGGTGGTCAAAATTAATCCGGATCCCTCCACTACGGCGTGCCTCATAATCAGAACTGGTTTTGGCACGTAAAACCCTAGAAAGAAGAAGAACGCCTGCGTGCAGGAATTGAACACGCCACGCAGACTAAGACATCTTTCCATGAAACTTTTCTCTTTTAATACGAGAGCATTACTTGGTTCATTGCGTGAGTCCACCGTCATCAAAAAGCCGTGGCAGAAAAACGGCACCCAAATTACGTCATCTTCATCTAACTAAAACAAAAAGTAGCCACGGTAAGATTTCGAGCATCTGCTCTACCGCCACTGCATGGTACCGGAGAAGCCGAGCGCGTTAACCACTGCGCCACCATTTTTTTTTTGTACATGGTATTTATTGCATCATGTATATACGAGAAACGTAATAAACGCGAGAAACGTGCAAGCACTAGCCAACACATCTCGTATTCATGGCCTAGAAAGGACCTATAAATCACGCTGCGCACACCATGCACCACACATAAACTACAAGTAGTTCTGAACTTTAAAAAGTGTCAACGACAAGCAAATTATCAAGAGGTATTACTAGTCCGGTTGAAACTCTGTTAAGTCGTACATGTCCTTCCAAGTGACCTATCATTTGAGCATACTGAAATTTCGACGAAACAATGTGTTCAGCGTTTCGTTCGAACATGCGTGTCTCATATGCTATGTAGTCCAATTAGGAAAAATATATCAAATGGCGCGTCTTCTCCGTGGGGTGCAATCAAGTATCGGATGGTATGCTGATTCAAAATGAAGTCTTTCTTAAGAGTACTTTGAAGCACATCCCAAAATAATATTGCATCTTTACAACTTATGAAGCAATGCTCTATGTTTTCGGTTACATCGCAAAGGTGACAATTCATAGTAGATACAACAGTGCCTTTTTTGTGCTACCAATTGCTTTCACAGGTAGTTTTTAACTGTGAAATTTAAAGTAAAATGTTTTTGTACAAAATGCATCTTGCGGACTAGCTGAAGTACGTCATAGCCTGGCAGACTGAAGAATGTGGGACGCCAAAGGGGAAGTGGGGAAATCGTTGATATCAAACCTTTATACAGCTGTTTTCTGGACACTGTGCAGAGATATTCTGTAGAAAATCGAACCAAGAGGAACTGCACAGCGTAATATAATTCATACATAAAACACCACAAATAAGGTCATTCAGAATATTGGGATGAAACTACCAGGTTGAATAAAGCATTGCCTAAGTTAACTTGTATGAATGATCGTAGTATTTCGTGTGAAATATCTCGAAAAAGCAAGAAACGACAAACAGTTTGTCGCACAAATAGATGCACCAGACCAAATCCACTAGCACATATGGGTCTAAAGATATTACCTCGCCTCATAGGCTCATAGGTAGAAGACCACACAAAAGTACCGAATATTCTGTGAAAACGTCGAATGTAAGTCCGGGCTCAATGAAGTATCTACAGTACATAAAATATTTTTGTAGCCAGGAACAAGTTACAAGCCGCCGCCCTACAAAATACAGAAAGACGGTGTGGCGTAAAGGTATCCGCATTACGTTGAAGTGCCGGTACACGTTTTCGCCAGAAATGTGCACTAAGCTTATACGCATCAAACGGAACACCAAGGCCGGCATTTAGGTGGTACGGTTGTCCATTCTATACCAGCATAGTGAGTCGGTGTACATCCCCATAAACCAAAGACCTGAGCTCTGTGACCAATTTATCTGGGTACTAGAAGCTTTACCAAAATTTTCAGTCAATGATATAACTTTGTCACTGCTCGGTTTGTCTGAGCAGAAAAAGGAAATATCATCTGCGTAAGCCAATACTTTGAGTTCATTGCCCAAAATGTTAAAACCATGAATGTCACTGCACATTAGAATGCTCATACACAATGGCTCTAAATAAAGGGAAAATAGAAGTGGCGATAACAGACAACCCTGTTTTACAGAGGAAAGAATAGAAACCGGCCGATAATTTGTAGAATAGACTCAATGATGCTGGTAGAACAGTAAGTGTAGCACATGCGAACACCTTTGTAAACAACGGAGCCAACATTAACGTATTCTAAATGTTTGAAAAGGAAGGCGTGGTTCACCCGGCCAAATGCTTTTGCTAAATAGATCTGAAGCAGTGCGAAGTGGTCACAGTGGGATGAGAAATACTGAAGAGCTGTTCGGGATAGATGTAAGTTGGTTTGTATGAAACTGCCTTTAATCCGCAAGTCTGGTGATGTCCAAAAAGTAATGACATTCATACTGGTGTCGATTAGATAAGACTTTTGTATAAATTTTGTAGTCTACATTCGTCAGTGTAATGGGTATATAGCATTCTACAGACCCAAACTTTTCTTTGTCACTACTTTTAGGAATTAAGATAATACGATTTTAGTAAATGATCATGGTAGGAAATCTTCATCAAAACCAGCAGTAAGTACTTTAAGTAAAACAGGGATGAATATAAACTTAAAGGCTTTATAAAATTCTCCGGAGATTCCATCACGACCTGGTGTTTTGGAAAGCGGTAACTAATCAATGCCAAGTTCTATCTCTTGTTGGGAAAATGGTACATTAATAACAGAACCATCATCCTCTGAGATAGGGTTCACTAGGAAGACGAAATGTGTCAGGATATCAGCATTTCGCATATGAGTAGAGCTGAACAGCGTTGTATAATATCTTTGAAATTCCTTGATAATATCTTCTGTGTTTGTGACAAGCGCACCATTAGAATATATGTCTGTGATACGCTTAGAATTTGCATGTTGACGCTCATCAAGTAGCCCTTGGCGCGTTGGTTCTTCAGAGTGCAAGGCAATGATTGTACGTGAGCGAATACGAGCACATCCATAGCGTTCAGCATCGGGTTTCTGAAGATGGCTTTTAACAAGCGTGATTTCGTTTATACATGCACCAGGCGCTTTTGATTCCAGCTCACGAAGGTTATAAAGACTTTTCCACAACGTTTTTTATTCGCACTTTTTGGGAAACGACCTTATGGATCTAATTCCGATTGCTATCTCGCGAATTCCCAGTTTAAACATTCCCCAAGCTGCAAACGAGTGTAAATTCTTACAAAAGCTATATGTTAGCAATTAACGTACTCGAGATATGGAGTCTTTATCGCTAATTAGGCTTACATTAGGCTTCCATAGTGTCCACTTGGGCTTGAAATTAGTGCGACCATTACCACCAACCTGGGCAATCACCAGTGATCGGAGAATGAAATAGGCTGCACTTCACGTGAAATGCGGCAATCTAGGAGTGCTGCATTGCGTCACCATTGCAACAGGCGACAGTGATGAATATGTTCGAGCCTGTGCACGGGGTTGGGCTCTGCCTGGCGGGCGATTCACTAGTTCGCAGAGCGAACGGCGGCGGAGCGAGCACGGCGAGCCGCAGCCGCTTGCTCTGCCTTTCGCGTTGTCGGGGTCCCGCAGACGCCGTCGCCGGAGCCAATACTGATGACGACGACGAATAAGATGGAACGCGCTTCAGATAACCCGTCGGACGACGACTACGACATCCCCCCACAGTATCAGGTGGAAGTTCGCCTACGAACCCGATGAGAAATGTTGTGTCGGAAAAGTACTGTCATCGCTCGGCTAAGTGGTGTCATCGTGCTGAGAAGTAGTGTCATCGAGAAAGAACACTCAACGCAATCTGCGTGAAACACTGCTTTAATGAGAACTGTGGAAATAAAACTCAGCTGGCAGATCGCAATATGTCCGATTTGCCGTCTTGCGTTGTTGCGACCTCATAAGCAGCAGCATTACACTCGGAAACATTTCACCGCATAACTAAACTCAGCGATGTAACTCAGCGGCACAATCGACGACAAGTAATGCTCTCGTACTTACACATCATAAGAATTGCTTAGGTGGCTCCATCGTGTTTTTTTTTATGTTTAAGTCGTCGGTTTCGGAACAAAATTACTATTCCTTCCCCGCACGTTCATCTCCACCACAATTCCTTTCAGAGAAGCGAAAAATTTATTCCCAAACAACAAAAAGTAATAAATAAAGAGTGACGGAGCGAAACACGGGCAGTTTCATTCCTCTTTCTCCTTTTTTTCTCTCGTTTTCTAAGAAAAGGAATTAACCGCAGGAAATGATTTCGAGGCTATTGTTCGATCCCTCCTAAAGGAAGGACGGACGGCACCACCACTCTGTTTCGTCGATAAGGCAGACGCGCCGGCGACCGGGTTCAGAAGTAGCAGGATGTCGTGCTGCTGCTAACAAATGAAAGCACCTGGAGGGAGCGGAGAGTGTTGGGGCGGGGGAGGTGGAAGGAGGCGCGCAGCCTGCCCGCTAATGACAGCCGACGTTCGAACCCCCTCGGGCCGCGCAAGCGAAGAGAGAGCCGTACGACTCTGGCCCGTCCAATCAGCGTCCCGAGGCCCCGTAGGCACAAAGCCCCTACTCGCTCACGTCCGGTCAGGAAGGCTCCAAGTCTTTAGGGAGCGTGCGCGACAAACCCTGGGCGATCCGCGTAGCGGTGAGAGCCACCGCTGCTGCGCTCGGTCCCAAAGCCCCCCCTGGGATTTCGGGCGCCGGGGAAAGCTGCACTTCATTTGCGGCGGACGCGAGGCTTTTCGATACACCTGCGCTGGGAACACACGCGAGCTCGCCACATACCGAGGCCTCCCTCCATGGATTTCTCACAGTTTCTCTCGTCGTTTCCTTCTTAGCTGCAATATATTCACGCTAACCCGCGCGCGCCTTCATCCTTCCTTTCGTCTTTTTGTTCTTGTCGTTCTTCTCTTTGTTGTGCTTTCTGGAAACAAATTGGAGTGCAAATCAGTTCGTCCGTCCGCGCTCTCGGTGTTTTCCGCTATTTTCTTGTCCTCCATCTCTTTTCGTTTTCCCCTATCCGATCTTCTTTGCATTGGCTCCGACTCTTATCACCTGTGTTTCTCCTGTTGCCGTTCGCATCGAACAGCGTACTTCGGCTGATTGCCATCACTTCTCCACGTACGCGAGGCTGCCGCGCTTTATTACATATAAATATGAGTCGAGTGACTGATTGTAAAGTTTGAAGTCCCAATAACACAGCTAGGCTTCGAGTGACGCCGGCGCAAAAATCACGGAATTAATTTCCACCGCCTGAGGCGTTCTCCGCGCACTGAGATGTGCATAGAATAGAGGCAAAGTTCGTAGCATTCCGTTCCCGTCGGAACACGGTCGGCATCAGCTATGTGCTCACCAGCAGAACGTCATTGCCGCTGAGCCAAATCGGCCGACACAGCATGAATTCGGAATGGCTTCTTATTATCTGTCATAAGGAAGAAGCCTGCACGAAACTTCGGTTCCAGCCAAGCGCTTCCGATAATTTTTCATTCCGACTCTTAGGCACGCATCAATGTACGTGAATCGCGTAATCTCCTCAGGACGACGCCGGAACTGCATACGACAGAAAAAAAAATTGTTTATGCTATTTGCTTCGCGAACCGCCTTTTGGCACAGTTTAATAACAATTTAATTCTAAGGTTTTACGTGCCATAACCGTGATCTGATAATGAGGCACGCCGTTCTGACCACCTGGTGTTTTTTTTTTTTAACGTGTGCCTAAGTGTACACGAGCGTTTTTGAATTTCGCCCCCATCGAAACGAGACCGCCACGGCCGGCGACATCGAGCTCAGCAGTGCAACGCCATTTAGTCACTAAGCTACTGCGGCTGGTTAGGCGCACTGGTTTAATTTTCGATGTAGAAAAATGGGAAGGGTTGGCTTCGGTATGTTATCCCAAAATCCTCTATTCTTCACTCAGGCCAGAATAAGAAAAAGAAGAGCAAGAAGAAAATGTCAACGATGACTCTACGCATGAACACGTCATAGGCGCACAAAGAGTGCCTCTGCGGGTATCAGCACATTCCAGTGACTGGGACGGTCGCCAATGCATCACACAGAAATGAAGTATTCCACACAAGTCCTTTCTATATATAAATATGGAAAACATCCATATTTGTGCATCAACCTGATCGAGGAAAGAACAACGCAGCCGCAACATTCATACGTCAAAAAAGAAGCGCAAGCTCATAGGCATAGCGTTTCCTGTAATCACACAGAGGGAATTCAGGCGCTGCGGTCGTTCAGCCACCATAGGAATGATGGTGGCTGAACGACCGCAGCGCCTGAATGTCTGGAACACATGGATTTGTCTGATCTTCGTACTTGTGGATTCAGAGGTCCTTGTGGCTTCGGTTATTACGCTTTATCTCTCTTCATCGGCCTCAATTTCAAAACCATCAATACTTTATTTTAAGTGCAGCAAGTAATGACTCTACCAACACGCATAATCACCGCCAATTGCAGTGATTCCGCTCGTCTATGCGCGTCCGTGGCGTAATGGTTTTAATATCGGGCTTCTGTGCTAGAGGTTCTGTGTTCGAATCCTGCCGTACGACAATTTTAATAATGGTAATTCAATTATTTATAACTCGGTGCTTTCTTAATAAAGAAACGACAAAACATTAAAGTGTCAAACTCCAACTCTAGAGATCGGATAGAATTCGCTGAACTGTCAAAACTGATCACCAAGAATAAAGTAAGCGATATTCGAAATTACAACGTGGGAAAGATTGAGGAAGCCGTAAAACATGGACGCAGCATGAAATCAGAAGAAAACTTGGCATAGGACAACGCAAGATGTATGCACTCAAAGATAAGCAGGGTAATATCATCAGCAATTTCGACAACATACTAAAAGCAGCGGAAGAATTCTATACTGACCTGTACAGTTCCCAGAGCAGCCAAGCTATATATATATATATATATATATATATATATATATATATATATATATATATACACTTTGATTCGAATTAGTGACGAACAGGATATAGAGGCTCCTTCTATAACTAGCGATGAAGTTAGAAGGGCCTTTCAAGACATGACCCGTAAAAAAGCGGCTGGAGAAGATGGAATAACAGTTGATTTAATAAAAGACGGAGGAGACATCATGCTTGAAAATCTTGCGGCCCCTTTATACGCAATGCCTTACGACTTCAAGTGTACCAGAGAACTGGAAGAATGCCAACATTATACTAATCCATAAGAAAGGAGACGTTAGAGAGAAAAAAGTTGTCGCAGTTTCACCCGAAAGGCGAAGCATCAATTGCGATAGCAAATTTGTAGAGAGCTATACGGAGTAAGGATAGTAGTTTTATCAGCTGTACAAACTTGGACATGCAGCAGCACCGGCAACACACAGAACTGTTGTCGACGCCGTCGGCGTTTTGCCCGCGTTCGCACAAAACGCGCGCGGCGTTGGTGACTGTTGCCGGAGCCTCTGGGGCCGGCTCGGAGGTTTTCGACGAGATCAGAACGGGACACTCGTCGAGCAGCGTCGGAAGTCTTTACCACCGTCTCGCCTCACAACGTTTTATTGCGATAGCAATTATATGGACACTCCAAAGCAGATTTCTGCCGTCTGCGTCGCCGTCGCCGTCGCCGTTGCCTTGAGGTTCCGTATGACGTCAATGGAAATGAAATCGTCGCCGCGCGTCGCCGAACGCTGTATGTGCGAGTGAAAGGGCGCGAGGGACGCGCTCTTTCACGGGGAGTGAACCCACGGCGGAAAACAAACGCGCGTTCTGCGCCGTGCTTCCTTAAGGGCTGCAGAAGTAGGCGTCTCTTTCCTCCTTTACAATCACCATATATGTAGAGCAAACGCGCCTTCTTCCGACGCGCTAAGGGCGGTCGGGGGGGGGGGGGGGGGGGAGGGATGGGAGGTGACTTTTAGCTGCGGCACCAAGTGCCTATTTATATCAGAGGCTCCGGCACCAGTCAGCAACGCCGCAAGCATTTTGTGCGAACGCGGGCAAAACGCCGACGGCGTCGACATTAGTTCTGCGTGTTGCCGGTGCTGCTGCATGTCCAAGTTTATACAGCTGATAAAGCTACTATCATTTACTCCGTATAGCTCTCTACAAATTTGCTATCGCAATTGATGCTTCGCCTTTCAGGTGAAACTGCGACCACTTTTTAGTTACACTTCAAATTCATCGTGTTATTTTCTATTCCTTCGATTCTTCCGCAATTATTTATATAAATAGGCACTTTGTGCCGCAGCTAAACGTCGCCTCCCTTCCCTCCCCTTCCCCCCCTCCCCACGGCCTTTCGCGTGTCTGAAGAAGTCGCGTTTGCTCTACATATATGGTGATTGTAAAGGAGGAAAGAGACGCTTAATTCTGCAGCCCTTAAGGGAGCACGGCGCAGAACGCGCGTTTGTTCTCCGCCGTGCGTTCACTCCCCGTGAAAGCGCGCGTCCCTCGCGCCCTTTCACTCGCACATACAGCGTTCGGCGCGCGGCGACAATTTCATCGCCTTTGACGTCATACGAAACCTCACGGCGACGGCGATGGCGACGACGACGGCGACGCGGACGACAGAAATCTGCTTTGGAGTGTCCATTAATTGCTATCGCAATAAAAAAGTATGCGTGGCTCTGCTACCGCAAACACCAGAGAACAGCGGAGCTGGGGAACCACATACTCAGTTTCCTGGCGCTCAGGATTTCTTCGCGATGTTCTGCGCAGTATCGCGATGAATTCAACCGGCCACGTTCACAAGCCTCCGGATCTTCATTTCTTCGCCTACGCGAGCTCTCGGCTTCTCTCAATCTAAACTCGGGATGTTCTCTTCTGCTACGCTTGGTTTCAGCTTCCCTAGCTCTCGCTTCAGTCTTTCAGAAGCAACTAGTGTCCAGTTCTCTGGTCGAAACCTACCGAGCCGCCGCCAGAGGCATCGGCTGCAGTCACGGACACCAGGCGCGTTCGGCGCGAACGCGAGGAAACGCGCGCACCGTCGGCAGCAGCAGCTCTACGCGTCCCACTACCACATGCATCACTCCTCCTCTCCACCTCGCATCCGCTATGCTGCGCGATGCTATTTTTTATACTCTGCTTTCACTCTCTCAGCTCTCTCTTCCCCAGCTCGGCGAAGCTATCAGCTGGTATGGCGTTTTTTGCTTATGCCAACACGAAAATTTCCTCGGCTGTTAGAGCTATACAGCTTCGCTGTAAAAATTATAGGCCCATTAGCTTGCTTTCAGTACTGTATAAAATATTGCCACAGTATGCAACGTGGAAAGAAGAGGACATGGTTGGTGCCCTGGGAGACGACGAAGAAGGTTCTGGTTTTTCGCTTCTCGACGCACCCATTAAAACCCACAAGACAACAAATATTTTTGCTTCAAATTTTAAGATGCTATAGTATCAAAATTAATATTAACGATTATAATTCATTTATTATCTCATTCTTAAGTAAGAAAATCCCATTGAGGTATCCTTCACTTTTCTTCCCACTGCCGCCCGATTCATGGCCAATCCCCCGTAGTGGGTTGTGCTATTTCTATAGGCACCAAACCAAGCCAAACCAAACCAAATTAAAACCCATCTGTAAATACTAGTACGCTTCTTCCTTCCCGTAGCATTATCGGTGGAGGTGCGGGGTACTCACTTGAACAAGACGGAGCTCCGCAGCGGACGTAACCTGGCCGCCATGTCATCCGAAGGGGAGCCTTCAACCGCGGCCCCGTCGACGCCACCGACGGTCATCCTATCCCAGCCCCGCGACCCTGGCATGTTTTCTGGGATTGACAACGTTGACGTCGATGACTGGTTGGTAAATTACGAACAGGTCTGCGCCCACAACAGGTGGGATAACATGCATATGCTGGCCAACATAATATACTACCTCAAAAAAACGGCACGGGTCTGGTTCGAGACACATGAAGAAGAGATTACAAGTTGGGAGCAGTGCAAACAGAAGCTTCGTGATTTGTTCGGCAAGCTCATAGGCCGCCAACGGGCTGCTCAGAAGGACCTTGGGACCCGTGCACATTCGTCCACTGAATCTTACGTGGCGTACATCCAGGACGTCTTGGCTCTTTGCCGCAAGGTGGATAAAAACATGACAGAGAGCAGTCAGTCACGTTTTAAAAGGCATAGCGGATGACGCGTTTAACCTTCTCGTGTATAAGAACATCACAACAGTCAGTGAGATCATTAACGAATGTCGCCGCTTTGAAGAAGCGAAAAGCCGCCGCATATTTCAGCAGTTCACGCGTCTACCCAACACCGCTGCTTCATCGACGTGTGAAGACCTTTGTCTTCCGCGTGAGCCCACCCCCTCCGAGAACGTCGTACGTATAGTCCGTCGAGAAATTGAAGCCGCGTCTCCTGCCACACAAGTGACGCAGTGCTTTGACGATTCCCGGCCGCTCGTGTGCCTCATTCAATCGGTCGTTCGCCAAGAACTTTCCAATGTGGGTCTGCAATCCATCTGCTCCGCCAACCATCCTGACTTCGCTTCGTCTGCTGCCTCTGCCCCTGTTCCCCGGAACCACTGCGGTCCTTACCCGATCTATCGCAACCCGGCCGAATGGCGCACACATGATGATCGACCGATCTGTTTCTATTGTGGACGTGTGGGCCACATCTCTCGCCACTGCCGAAGTTTCTGGCCGGCCCTCTCTCGACCAAGCTTTCCCACCTACCACCGCTCCCCACTGAATCCTCGCCCGCCTGCACCATCCACCGAGTTCGAAGATGCACCTGACAACGCTCGAGTCACTGTGACTAACCGCTCACCATCACCGCACAGTAGCCGCCCCCGTTCACCCAAGCTGCGTCGTTCCCCGTCCCCTGCTTACCGTCGCCGCTCTCCGACGGGAAACTGACTGGGGCAGCTCCGGGAGGTGACGCTGCTCTAGCACCGCGGCCTGAAATTCCTCTGTTGACCCTGCCTACTGATCGGAACCTTCTGGACGTGGATGTGGATGGTTTGCCTGTTACAGCACTCATCAACACTGGAGCGCAAGTTTCCATCATGAGTGCTCACCTTCGAACGCGCCTGAAGAAAGTCCTTACTCCTGCTCCGACTCGACTGCTACAGGTCGCCGACGGTGGAACTCTAGCTGTGCTCGGAATGTGTGCTGCACGTATCAGTGTCGCCGGCCGCCACACGTCCGTTTTGTTTAGTGTGCTCGAACGCTGCCCCCACGATGTGATCCTCGGCTTCGACTTTTTGACCGCCCATTCTGCTCTGATTGACTATTCAGCCGGTGTCGTCCAACTTGACCTACCCCTTTCCATTGACCTTCCTGCTCAAGCCCCAACTCAGTTTTGTTCTGCGGATTTTATTCGTCTTCTTCCCCAAGCTGCAAACTGCATCACCGTTTTCGCCTGTCCACCTTTTCCTGACGGAGACTATGTCCTCACTCCCGCGACTTCAGTCCTGCTTTCCCACAATGTCTCCTTCCCACACACCATCATTTCTGTAGCGGCCAATCAGACCTGTCTTCCCATCCTAAATTTCGGCCAGTGCCCTCAGGTACTTCCTCGAGGGATGTCGCTTGCCACGTTGTCACCGTCCCGCGAGTGCCATATTTCAGCTCTATCTGTTGCGACATCTTCGACCAGTGCTCGTTCTGCGCCTTCTGCATCTGTCCCGCCCGACGACATTGCAAAGATGATTAGCCGGACCTCGACCCCCAATCCGCCACAGAGCTCCGTGACCTCCTCGAGTCCTACGCCGACATTTTCGACCTGAACGATCGCTTTTTGGGTCAAACTACGGTTGTGAAGCATCGTATAAATACTGGCGATGCGGTGCCAGTTCGCCGACGCCCATACCGGGTGTCGCCCTCTGAGCGACAAGTTATCCAGAGCGAAGTTGAAAAAATGCTTGCCAAATGGATCATTGAACACTCTTCCAGCCCGTGGGCTTCCCCTGTTGTCCTCGTCAAAAAGAAGGGCAACAGCTGGCGATTCTGCGTGGACTATCGACATCTAAACCAGATCACCAAGAAAGATGTCTACCCGCTTCCACGGATCGACGACACTCTGGATCGTCTCCACGGTGCCACTTATTTTTCATCAATAGACCTTCGCTCCGGATATTGGCAAATTGCCGTGGATGAAATGGACCGTGAGAAGACCACATTCGTTACACCTGACGGCCTCTATCAGTTTAGGGTAATGCCTTTCGGCTTGTGCAATGCCCCGGCGACCTTTGAACGTATGATGGACATGCTCTTGCGTGGATTGAAATGGTCCGTCTGCTTGTGTTACTTGGATGACGTCATCGTATTCTCTCCAACTTTTGCGGCCTATCTTGAACGACTTTCATCTGTGCTTTCTGTTTTTCGCGCCGCTGGCCTGCAGCTCAACTCGTCCAAGCGCCACTTCGGTCACCGCCAAATAACCATGCTCGGACATCTGGTCGATTCGTCGGGCATTCGCCCCGACTCCGCTAAAGTTTGTGCAGTGCAGAATTTCCCTGTACCAACCTCTGCCAAAGATGTTCGCAGCTTTATCGGTCTTTGCTCTTACTTCCGCCGGTTTGTGAAAAATTTCGCGCATGTTGCTCGTCCCCTGACTGACCTCCTCAAGAAAGACGTTCCTTTCTGCTGGGGCTCTGAACAAGCGACTTCTTTCTCGTGCCACATCACGCTACTCACCACACCTCCTGTTCTAGCCCATTTTGACGCCTCCGCTCCGACAGAAATTCCCACTGACGCCAGTGGATACGGCATCGCCGCAATTTTAGCCCAACGCCAACGTGGGCACAACCGCGTTATCGCCTACGCTAGCCGCCTCCTCTCCCCATCCGAGCGCAATTATTCTATTACTCAGCGGGAATATCTCGCCCTCATTTGGGCTGTGGGCAAGTTCCGACCCTACATATATGGTCGACCATTTACGGTTACAACCGAACACCACGCCCTTTGTTGGCTTTCTTCCCTCAAGGATCCCACTGGCCGCCTCGGTCACTGGGCCCTACGCCTTCAGGAATACACATACACTGTGATCTACAAGTCGGGTCGTTTACATCAGGACGCCGACTGCCTGTCTCGTCACCCCGTCGATGCACCGAACGATTTAGTGGATGCCGCACCGATCTGCGTTCTCTCGCTTTCCGCCTTCAAAGACATTGGGGCTGAACAACGACGCAATAAATCGTTACGGCAGCTTATCGACCGCCTGCTCTCTGACCCGTCTGACTCATCCCTTCACATGTTCGTATTACAAAATGACACCCTGTATCGCCGCAACATGCACCCAGACGGGCCCGAGCTGCTAATCGTCATTCCGTCTCATCTTCAGCAGACTGTACTCCAGCAACTGCACGACATTCCCACTGCTGGACACCTTGGCGTCTCTCAGACCTATGACCGAATTCGGTGACGATTTTTCTGGCCCCGTCTCAACCGCTCCGTCCGTCGCTATGTAGCCGCGTGTGAGTCGTGTCAACGCCGAAAACGACCAGCTGTACATCCTGCTGGTCTGCTTCAGCCTCTGGATATACCGGCCGACCATTTTTTTGCGTTGGCGTTGATCTTCTCGGACCCTTCCCTATATCAAACGATGGAAATAAGTGGACTGCCGTCGCTACGGACTACACCACCCGCTATGCCATTACAAGAGCCCTTCCCACCAGTTGCGCTGCAGACGTCGCTGACTTCTTGCTTCACGACGTTATCCTACACCATGGCGCACCTTCGTCAACTCCTCACCGATCGCGGACGATACTTTCTTGCCAAAGTCACCGACAACTTACTTCGATCCTATGCTACTAAACGCAAGCTTACTACAGCCTACCATCCTCAAACTATCGGTCTTACTGAACGCCTGAACCGGACAATAACTGACATGCTCGCGATGTATGTTTCCTGTGATCATCGTGACTGGGACACTGCTTTACCATTTGTCACGTTTGCTTACAATTCCTCGCGCCACGACACAGCTGGACATTCGCCCTTCTATCTTCTATATGGCCGTGAACCGACCTTGCCTTTCGGGACTCTTCTTTCGACCACACTCGACTCGCCGACAGAGTATGCTCGTGATGTCATAACCACAGCGACCCAGGCACGCCAGATTGCCCGTCTTCGTCTCTCCGCTTCACAGACACGTCAGAAGTGCCGTTACGATCAGCGCCACCGCGACGTTGAATACGAACAAGGTGCTCTTGTGCTAGTTTGGTCTCCATCTCGACGTGTCGGTCTTTAGGAGAAACTCCTCTCGCAATACTACGGCCCTTATCGCATCCTCCGGCAAGTGACGCCTGTCACATATGAAGTGTCTCCACTGGATGCTACCGTGCCTTCACCTCTATCTCACATCATCCACGTCAGCCACCTCAAACTGTTCCTTTCTGGAACCAGTGAGTCGCACCCGTAGCGTGCTTCTTACGACGGGGGTAATGTCACAGTATGTAATGGGGAAATAAGAGGACATGGTTGGCGCCCTGGGAGACGACGAAGAAGATTCTGGTGTTCCGCTTCCCGACGCAGGCATTATAACCAATCTGTAAATACTAGTACGCTTCTTCCTTGCCGTAACATTATTCACCAAGATATTTTCCAATAAAATTAGGGCTACACATGACTTCAATCGACCAAGAGAACAGGCTGGCTTCAGGAAGGGATATGCTACAATGGATCACATCCACGTCATCAATCAGGTAGTCGAGAAATATGCGGAGTACAATCAATATGGCTTTCATTGATTATGAAAAGGCATTTGATTCAGTAGATATGCCAGCAGTCATGGAGGCACTGCGTAATCAAGGAGTACAGGAGGCATTCGTGAATATCTTGGGAAATATCTACAAAGATTCCTCAGCAACCTTGGTTCTCCACACGAAAAGCAGAAAGATACCTATCAAGAAAAGGGTCAGGCAAGGAGACACAATCTCTCCAATGCTATTCACTGCATGCTTAGAAGTATTCAAGCTCTTAGACTGGGAAGGCTTAGGAGTGAGGATCAACGGTGAATACCTCAGCAACCTTCGGTTTGCAGATCACATTGTCCTGTTATGAAACAATGGTGACGAATTACAACAAATAATTGAGGACCTTAACCGAGAAAGTGTAAGAGTGGGCTTTAAGATTAACATGCAGAAGACAAAGGTAATGTTCAATGGCCTGGCAAGAGAACAAGAACTCAGGATCGCCAGACAGCTTCTAGAGTCTGTAAAAGAGTAGTTTATCTAGGTCAATTACTCACTGGGGACCCTGATCATGAGAAAGAAATTTGCAGAAGAATAAAATTGGTTTGGAGTGCACACGGCAGGCATTGCCAAATCCTGACTGGGAGCTTACCAATGTCGTTGAAAAGAAAAGTGTACAATCATTGCATTCTGCCGGTGCCAACATTTGGGGCAGAAACTTGGAGGTTAACAAAGCAGCTCGAGAACAAGTTAAGGACAGCAAAAAGAGCGATGGAACGGAAAATGTTAGGCGTAACGTTAAAGGTGCCCCGAACCACTTTTTATCGAATTGGCCATTTGAGGTGAAAATATGCTATTTCAGTAATACTTTGCCGCAAAAAGTACTTCAATGCGTTCAGCGGAAGCGGAGTTATTGGCAATCAAACACAGCCTCCGCTGTCCTCCCCCTTCCTTCTTCAATGACTTGCACTGCGAAGGCTATGGCGGAGTGGGTTGGGGCCATAACGCTCTGCCTTCAAAACGTCACCGTGGCGCGTAGTTAAAATTTCAGATTTTCGTGCCTACGCCGCGCTAAACGTATGCCAAACACGGTGTCCTCAGAGAGCCGCAGTGCGCTTAGCCAGTGGACTCGTGGCGGCACCTGCGGCGTCCGCGGTGTAACCGACCGATGCGACGAATAGCAGCCGCGTATTGGAATGTGCTTTATTGCGCAATAAAGCACACAGAAGAGAGTGAGGATCATGGCCCTCTTGAAACGAGGGCGTTTGAGAGAAAGGTAACTGCGCGCTCCGCTTGCGAGCTCCACGCACCACGTACGACAGCAAAACTTAGCTGAGATGTTCACAGCAGCGTATGCTACCCGCGGACTATGTTATTTCACAAAGCTCGAGGGTGGTTCAGGGCCCCTTTAAAAGACAGAAGGAGAGCGGTGTGAATCAGAGAGCAAACGGCGATAGCCGATATTCTAATTGGCATTAAGAGAAAGAAATGGAGCTAGGCAGGCCACGTAATGCATAGGATGGATAACCGGTGGACCATTACAGTTACAGAATGGGTGCCAAGAGAAGGGAAGCGCAGTCGAGGACGGAAGAAAACTAGGTGGGGTGATGAAGTTAGGAAATTTGCCAGGCGCAAGGTGGAATCAGCTAGCGCAAGACAGGGGTAATTGGAGATCGCAGGGAGAGGCCTTCGTCCTGCAGTGGACATAAATATAGGCTGATGATAATGATGATGATGACTTTCTTAAAAATGATCACTTTGCAAAGTCACGAAGCCGTTTAATTAGACAAAAAGACAAAGTTTAGGCAAATCCATGCATGTACTTCCCATAATTCCCATGCTGGATGAACCGCCCCGCTTGCAGCTGCCGTAGACAATAGTGCCAGAGTTTCCTCTAGTAATTATTGTATGAAACGCATTGCTCGTAGGCAGTCAATGGGATTAGTGTCGAATAAAATAACGCGAAGTGCGCTAACCTTTGCATATCAGGGCATGACCACGTCCCGTTTCCGTCCACGTTCACCATATTACCCCTTCCAACTAGTGGCCCGTGTTCAGTTTGTCAGTCGTCAGACGGACAGTTACGGTGGGACCAGCAAAATTATCCTATCTCTTTAATCTTCTCACAACCACAAAAAAAAAAAACGCAAAATTCCGCGTGACCACCGCTTGCGCTTCCAGGCTGCGTTGGCAAAGCCCGCTAGTGAAACTTGGCTGGCGTGAGGCTGAAACTAGATAAATAGTCCAACAATAAAACAAAAAACTTGAGGTTAACCTGTGGCTTGCGCCCACAAGTCTTTTCATATACACATACAACATTTGCAGCATCCACATGTTTTGTTTGTTTGTTTGTTTGTTTGTTTGTTTGTTTGTTTGTTTGTTTGTTTGTTTGTTTGTTTGTTTGTTTGTTTGTTTTAACGCAAACGCTTAAACCGACTAAGATTTTCTTTTTTTTTTATACTGCAGGAAGGCGGACACGAGACGTTCAGTCAAATTGGCACACTCTGACAAGTGAGGTTAAGGTTATAGCCTCGTGTCTTGTATACTCGCGGACAACTTTCTGTGGCAACAAAGGGAAAGTCACGGAGGCAAACCGCGCACAAGTGAAGAGCGCTCCTGAAAACAGTCCCACATTCTCATCTGCGTTAGTTTAACAGCGGGGGAAGAGAAACATAAAATACTATATTTAAAAAAAAACAAGATAAGACAAAATACAGTATAAACCGATGTATAAGTCGAGTTATTTTTTATTAAAAAGTAGGCTATCTGGTCACACCTCGTCTTATATAGCAGTCGTTAGCATAATATGAGTCGTCTGGCCACTTACGGCGGGCATGTTGGCGAACGCACAGCCAAAGCCGCATCCATATCTATAAATGTGATTGCTGTCCTGCTGACCTTTTTTTATTTTTTTCTCTGTGTCGCTGTGGCTTCTTGTGTGCGCTCTTCTGTTCGACCTCGTGTGTCATGTGATGCTTGTTTTCGGGTCTGGTAAGCGATTAGTAGCGGCACGCGAAGAGACAGTTTTCAGCGGCGCTCAAGATAAATGTCGTAGACTTAAAACGTAAGGCGACGAAACGTAAGGCAACATGGCAAGGTCGATCCACATAGGTCGCGAAGCTTCGGGCGAAAAGCGGTTCAGAACCAATTGTCACCGAGATCAGCAAGGGTGGTTATGGTAGCAGCGATTGAAGCGCGACTATGTTTGGAGGGAACAAACAATGGGAAAGAAAAAAAGCGTTTTTTTAAATTAAAGCGAGACGCAGTTAGATTCATTCAACTAAAATAAAATTCCTAATCCATTTTATATACGCATGGCGAGAAAAGAAGATATCACTCTGTTTTACTTGATCATTATCAATAAATAACTTGTTTCAGCGCCCACCGTGAGAGCGCCCATCGATAGCGGCGGGCGTTGACGCCGCTATCAGTTGCAATGCAATGCAGCTCTTGGAGTGCGTGGAAAGGCGCGCTCGTAAAGTTCACCTGTTACAATAATCCCCCCTCCCATGTGTTGTGTTGCATGTCGACGTTTGTCTGAATTAGGTGACGCGGGTAGTTTTATTGTTTCTTAACCTGTGCAGTCAAAAGTAGTGAGTTGCGACCGTCAGATACTTGTTTACTTTAGTTGCTTTCGTGCAACAGCGCTGGCCGACGGGCTTGACGTCCGACGAAAGGACGAGCAGTCTACGCAATCTACGCCCAAAGCGTTCGTCGGCCTCCAAAGAAAGTATGTTCTGTGCAGCGATGCGATTTCGACACCCGTACGGCTGATCTTTTCCGGTATCGCTTTTCGCGCTGAAAACTCGGAACGCCCATGCAGTCGAATGGTGGGGCATTTGAATATACAGCTCAATGGCAGGCCTCCGAAAACAAATTTCGCGCCTATGAGAACAAAATGACGTCACTTCTGGTTTTGACGAATATGACTTCAAATTATTTTTTCTTCCGCCGGAAGTGTTCCCTCCTCACACAGATGGCGCTGAGCCCCATGAACCACTTAAGTCCCTAAAAAAAGTTTTTTTAGGGACTTTATGAACCGCCGGCAAGCAACCATGTTTTGAACGTATGGGCTTCTATGGAAGCTTCGCTACCAGATGTATTTACCTTGAACATGGCGCTAAGCACCAGCTTGGCGTTGCTGCATAAAGCGTGCGATATTGGTGGGCACAAAAAAGGAAAGCTGTCCGCGTTAATTAAAATTAAATTCTGCCGTTGTACGTGCAAAACCACGATATGATAATGAGGCGCACCATTTTGACCACCTGGGCTTCTTCAACATGCGACCAATGCACGGTACACGGGCACTTTTTTTTTTTTTTTTGCATTTCGCCCCTATCGAAATGCGATCCCGTGCCCTCGGGCTTAATAAGCAGCGCAATGTCAATGCCCCTACTGTCGGCGTGCAAGCCCACGTAAAATGTCACTTCGTTGGCGTCGTGCAGTCCGTCCCCAGTTTGAGGACGTACTTGCAGAGCTTTTGCGGGAGCTTCGTGCGCGCTCGCTACTGTTGACAGAGCAGTCCATTCGCCACAAAACTGCAACGCCCTTGCGAAAGAAAATTCGTTCCAGAGATTTCTGCTGTTGTTTTTTTTTTTTTTTTTTTCACTTGAAGGTAAGAAGTTCACCTACATTCCCCACTCGACATATATATTCCGGTTTATACGGTACACTACTGAGTGTTAAATTTTACTTTTTTTTCGGTTTTTCTCTTGCGCGTCTGGGCAAATGCGAAACTGTCGCATATGGAAGCTACGCTGATTTCGCATCATTACCAAAAGCGCTGTCAAACGCTGCCGGAATACTTGGCACGGTAACACATAGTCACCGCCCCCGTAGTTCTCCCTTAATTGCCACAGAAAGTTGTCGGCAAGTATAGGAACGCTGTTCTGGCAATTCTGCGGTTTACACGACTGCGAGGGTTCATTCGCACATGAGGCTCAGATCGTGAAAGTGTTCAGTGGGCTGCCAAAATTAAGAAAGAAGTCGCAAAAAAAAAAAAACATTATATAAGATTCATGCGGCACTAAAGGGCTCGAGGTGGCGTGTTATTTTTTTGCTGCCCATAACAGACGCTCCTCCATGGTGCGCGAGCAGAAAACAGAAAGTAAAGCATTAGCTCCATTTACTCTTCAGTATACGGCAGTATACAGTCCCATATCATCATCAGCTATATTTTGACGAAAGATCGGAAAGAGTTCAAACTAAATCACTATGTGGTTCTTTTATTCTGATTATACACGTTACGACAGTGTGAGTGTTCTTCGATCCCTGCATAGACATTTGCCTGCCGACGACGTGTTGATGCCACCAAGTTTTTTTTTGTTTTTTTTACACGCTACATCTCAATTGTTTCAATACCGATAAACACGCATATCTGAAGCCGCCTGATCGCCACCACAGACAAAAAAGCTATCATAAGGATATCGGGTCACACCTCTTGCGGTCCGCTCAATTTCTGTCTCTCTTTTTTTTTTGCGTTTTATTGAAACGCTGACACTGTTGGTCACGAGAAGCTCTGTCAGTGGATAGATGTAGATTACTGCGAAAGCAAAATTGTATTTCCATTCAAATGAGAGATCCCCGAAGCGCTTTTATTTTCTTGCGTATGCTGTTGTTAAAATGTTATACTTATTACGCGTTTTCGATAATGGGTCATTCTGTAATATTTTTTTTGCGAAGCAATGTTGAATATTAACTATGCTGCCGGTTTTTGTTACGCGGTCAGTGTATTAGTTTTTTTTTTTTCTTATTCGCCATCAGTCGTAAAAATGCATTAAGCGTTGTGCTCGGTATCTCATTTAGGTCATTGTGTGACATTGTTGGCACTCTGTGTACTCCTCGGTGACTTTCTTGAAACATTTCTGTATGCTGTATGCTGGGCGACCGGATATTCTATACTGAAGAAGAGACAAACAAAAGAAGCGACAAAACAGGTGCGGACTAAAAACTTAAAATGTCAAAGAAAATATACGTTTAACTACAACGAGGAGCACACGTGGCAGACAATACAACAAAACACGCCTAAAGATGTGCTTCAGGTATCAGTTTCAAATTTTGCCGTGTAACTGAAGGCCTCTTGAGTCGCGACACACTCGTCACCTGACTTACGCAGGAAATAGTCCTCTGCGATAACTCCACGTGTAGTCTTATCTCTCCACTTGACAGGAATTTTGTAGCTGACAACGTCTGGGTGCATCTGCCAACATCTGTATTCTATAGACTGCTCTACTCCCTAGCATGCAGGCGAATATACGCTGGCTAAACCCACGGCCTTTCTATTTAAGAGCGCTCTCTCACTCTCTCTCATACAGCGCTGAGATTATTATAAGAACGATGGCCATTCAAAGCCGTTGTGTGGTCCCTTAAATCCTGTGTGGTCATTCCTGTATGAACGTTTACAAGGTATTACATTATTGTGAAGTAAACGAAGCAAATATTTCTACACGTCCTCGCCGAACGGTAAGATGTCGGGGAAACGATCTGATATTGGTGAGCACGATATTTCTTCTCTGATGCGAGAGAGGACGACAAGAGGAAGGGCGAGGATGTTAATCATGCTGCTCCAGGTTTGCTACCCTACACTGGGGGGTTCTCTGATATGGCTCTATATACGCTGGGGAAATCTCATCATTGGGAACAGGCGTAGCCAAGCAGAGGTGTTTCAGGGTCAGAACATCTCCGATTTCTATATATATATATATATATATATATATATATATATATATATATATATATGTGTGAAGGAAGTATTTCTGCGGATCCGGTGTTTAATAAGTTAAAAGAAGTGCAGGCGCACTTCGTCGAAATTCAATTATTTGTGCTTTTCTACGTGCGCCTGCACTTATTTAACTTATATATATATATATATATATATATATATATATATATATATATATATATATATATAAAATTCGTATAAGAACACTATCGTTGGATAGAAAAACAGGGATCGGGTCGTCACCTGTTATCGCAAAGCTTTGCGAATGCGACGAGATTCGCAAAGCGTTTATTTATTTTTTATTTTTTTCGTTCCTAAGAGCTACTTGTCATTGACTAGACGACATCTCTACGGTATGTTATTCGGTATCACGATTGACTCCGTGCGCCTGTCCTGACAAACCACTCATACGATACTCGATCCGTAGTGGCAGAGCTTACATTACGTTTCCTTATTGGCTGGTGTTCTGGCCTTCACCACTCATGAGAGCGATTGGTGTGCTAACGAGACGATAGTCGCAGCGATGGCCAGTTGCCCCGGCTCCGAACCTTCTTTTCCCTTCTGCCCCGTGCAGATGGTAACTTTTCTACTTAATATAGAATTTTCATCACCTCCCAAATCACTGTACTAACAGCGATTCACGGCTCCGCAGGTCTACTGGGCGGGACCCATGTTGGGTGGCCTGATGGCAGGCTTCACTCATGAGTACACGCGGGGTGCCAGGCTGGGCCGGGAGCCGGCGCACAGCCTGCGGCCCTCGCCGCCAGCGGGCCAACCGGCCCGGAACAACCACGTCAAGCGCGACATCAGCGGGCTCGAGCAACGACACCGAGCTCACGCTCACGTCCAACAACGACTGCCGCGTCTGACGCGAGTGGTCCGGCGGAACACACGGTGCTCTGTCGAGGACGACGACACGCGGTCGCGGTTTCGCCGGCGCCGGAGGCGCGCGCTGATAGACTGCGCTTGCGTCGCTCGAATTCTGGAGGGCCCGCAGTGCGGATTCTACGGGTGTGCTGCTGCTCGAAGAGAAGGAGTGGTGCTGCCTGGCCATAAAGACGGCTTCCCCGCTCTGTCGACAGAGTTCTATGGAGGTTCAACCTAAAGAGAGGCCCCCACGTACGCGAAGAACACTCCAAGCGCTTCTTCTTTCTCTTTCCCTCTTATTGTTTATCTATTCGGTAACATGCACGTGATCACGGTAGGAAATCTTCCTTAGGTGGGAGAACTACCTTGCCATGGAATGCATGTGCGGCTTTAGCATTTCGGGCACCGTGGTCAAATATGTTCTATCTATACCCGAAGTGTTCGCTAGCTGCGCATGTCCCAGTAGTTATAACCCCCGTGCTGAAAAGCGGTGGTTCCTTGCGGGCCAATTTTTTTTTTTCACTATACCAAACATGAGCACACTACCTGCCGCGAACAACAGACAGTACAATCCTGATGACACGCGATTTAAAGTCAATGTGTACCTTCGCATACTGTCAGCTAGAACGTTAAAAGCAGCATTCACATAACTGACCATAACTCAGTCTTGCGCATTGCGCAACGTGTTACAAGCTGTAAATTTTGAAGCTCGCACACCAGCCTTCGCATGCGCACTTTTGACAGCCCGTAAGATATCTTGCATACATCATCGTAAGCGTGAGGTCGCGGACAGGGAAGACACTGGGGAATTGTCGCCGTTACGGCTGTGGGGCCAGGGGTGCGCCCCAAGGGGAAACATTTGTATGCTCGGTGCTCAAGTGTTGGGTTCCAAACTGCCCTGTTGCTTCGTACTCCTCGCGGGTAGCAAATTACTGGCCGACATCATGCTTAAAAAAGCGCTTTGAGCAGCTCGGACGGCCACATCACCGACTAAGGAGCCACTGCATGCTCGGCTACACCTGCCTCTCAATGGCAGCCTAGCCGTTACAGCGTGGCGATAGAGGCTAGAAAACGGCACCCGAATTCCCACCAGTTCCCCCGATGAACTTTTTGGCCTGCCCTTGTTCTGTATGTCTTCTGTATAGTTGGGAGGCAGTTAATAAGAACGTCGGCTAGTGTGGCAAAAAAGTAATGTTACACAAATGCACAGACACATCAAAACGGGCGCATTGTCACAATCTTTCTATTTTCATTCACTACTTATTGTTTCCGAGTACTGCATAGAAGGCAGTCTCTGAATATACCAGGGACGCTCACTACAACGGACCTTGACCTCTTGTTGAAAGCGTGTAATCTTCAAATTTTATTAATCGACAACGGGGCGGCACATTTCGAGCGTACCCTACCTAGATGGTGCTTCGCGGAGACATGAGTCAGGAGAGTGCGATATGCTCGCTGTGTACAGAGTACATATGTATATGCCCTATCGGCCTGCCTTCAGCCCAATAGCACAGAAACCTTTTGCGCCAATGTAGCTTCGGCGTCCCCCAACCCCGATGCTCACTTAGGGGTCCCTCCCCTCTCAGGATACTAAGGCACATGCACCGCTCAGACGATGCATGCAACAAGTTCCTTAGGCTGCTACCGCCGATTTTATTTCATTGTTGGACACCGACAGAATCGATCTTACATCTCTCCCACTTCCTTGTCGTTTGTCGAAGCTGTTTGTCAATGAAGCAGACTGCATCCGTTTGTGTTTTCTTTCTCTTCTTTTTTTTTTTTCTTCTGACGACCTGACGAATTTTTGCAAAGGAGACTGTTCCCGCAATCGTTGTTTTGTTATTTGCTATGCGTAGCGATTGTTTCCCTTTCTTCCTTAGCGTCATGGTTTCACATTTTGTTTATCTTAATACCAGAAGTATGGAAGAAATAAAACTAGTGTGAGTTTGACAGAAAGTACGTGCACGCAGTTTTGCACAACCAATATATATATATATATATATATATATATATATATATATATATATATATATATATATATATATATATATATATATTAAAAAGGTATTTTCCTCAAAGCATATCCACTATCATGTGTTGCGCTAAGATGCTGCATTAGAAATCATGTATATGCTAAGTACAGCAATAGAGCACCTTCAGCAGTTTCTCTTAGCTCAACGCAGAAAAAAAATCCTATTTCCGAAATATTCATAAAGATAGACTGATGAAAGGTGAAGTGCGGAATACCTGTCCAGTAATAAAGGTTGACAAGACGAGTGTCCCGGGGGCCAACCAGCGAAGCCATTACGCATATATACGCCTCTATGCGCCGCATCGCCGTTTCGGTGTCCCTTTCTTGCGCGATTGGAAGCTGCAAAGAGCGAATAAGAGCTCTCCTGCACATTTACTACGGCACAATTCTTGTTACGTTATAATGGACATGTCATACAGTTTTACCGATTCCTAGTAACTGCTGCACTTTCGTATATATGCATGTACATTGCAGCTGCGTTATGCGCGCACAGACAAAAGCACCGGTAGAACCATCAAGTAGACGCCGCCAAAACGCCAGCGATGTGTGCAATCTTCTCAAGCGCCGCCACATAGAGCGTTGTTATCTCTGTTGTTTGTTTACGGATTCAAAGAATTACAGAGACAGATAGCTTGGCGCCTTGTTGTCAAAGGAACACTCCTTTCTCATCGCCTCAGCCTGATAAAAGTGGAGGTCATCAGTTGAGTCGCTTAATTATCAAGCTCGAGGCGACAACGAAGAGTGCTGTTGCGTTCTCTGGTTTCCTTGGACCTTCGCTTCGCAATAGTTTGGCGCCGCTGCTTTGAGCCACGCTTTCAGACAGCGGGAAGTGTATAGCGCGTATAGCTACAATGGTAATCCGTAATGGTTTTCCTTGCAGCTGCGTGTCATAACATCTGGTGGATGCCGATATTTCGTACAGCTACGTACAGTAGACCGCCGCAAGTCTTCGGAGCGCAGCAGTTCTGAGAAAGTTAAATTTGCTGGCGACTTCTCCGCTCAGCCTATAATTTAGGTGTATATTCCAGTGGTCGTACAATGAAGTATATTCTATATCAGGGCGTGTCTAATCGCTCTGACCTTCTTAAATTGTCGTTCTTCGAGAATCCCGAGCTCCTAAAACTTTTGCGGTCGGAGGACAGGGGGAGGGGTGAAAACGTCTTTGTCGAAAGCATTTTTTTAAATTAATAAGTATATGGTCTATGGTAAGGGGGGAAAAGCTGTCAGTAGCAGCTCTGGCTCTAATGGGCGCCCTTTTTGTCAACTGTCGCCCCCTCCCCCTCCCCCATTCAATCCCTCCTATTTTAGTATAATTCAGCACAGATTTGAAAACTGTCTTTCTATAGTCGGTCTATATCTACAGGTCTAGCGCACCTTTGCAAACTTTTTCCCTCATGATTAGCATTTGATTCGCATTTTTTTTTTCATTCTACAGCAGTTTCATAAAAAAATTGCCATGATCACTTTTGAATTATATTCTTTTGTATTTATTATTATTATCATTATTTAAGTATAGGTAATACATACAATTACCTTTGCGGGTAAGAACGCATTGCATTATGTTTCCATTAAGAACCTGTATTGGCCAAACTACCCTCGTGGGTACGTGCCATACGTTGGAGGCAACAACAACAACAACAACAATTATACTTGCACGACGAATCGCAGTGTCTATGGGGCTAATCAATAAGATGTTTACTAAATAACGTTTTCATTGTTTACCTTAAGACACATGTTCCAATTACGAAATTGAATCCAGGCAGCTGCGAAATTATGGCCGTGTTTTGTAGGAAATCCTGAGACTAGCGCCATTATCAAGACATCCGTCCCCCAAAACTGCTACATTGGCGTTTCAGTTAAGATCGTTCATAACTGCTTGACGCACGCGGTTGCGAAGCGGTTAACTGGAACGCCATTGTATTTCGTAGCACACTCTGAGAACGGGTATAACTTGAAAGTGGTGCTACGATTTACGCTAGTAAGCAAACGTGACTTATCTATAGTACTCGGATTCACTTGGGCAATTGCAACCTGCGCCCTGTAGTGAATAATCAAAACCTTAATCAGGGGATATTCTTTTAGTTAGCCGCCTGGACATTACGGTTGCTTACGATTTTTTTTACTTCATTCTGACAATAGTATACGACATGATTGCCACGGCGCAGGAGCTAAAGGCGAAGTAATATGCCTGGCTCGGCTAGCACCGTGTTAACCCAGAGCGCGGCCAGAAATAAAAAAAAAGAAAAGAAACGTGAGTAAAACATAACACATGGCCCCAATGGTGCACAGTACTTTGCATACAATAAAACACCAAACAACACGATTTAAGGTGCAGAGAATGAAATACACATTTCAGTACTACGAAGCAATGTATACCACAGTGATCTGCGTCATAGTGTATATACAAAACAGCTAGTGAGCGCACGAGAACATCAGTAAGATTACAAACAATCCATAAAATACAATTTTTATTGCCTGCTGAACGTGAGCGGAAATCAAGCTTGTTCTATGATGATTATTAGTGAAGAATGAATTTTTAGTAAATTAGAAACCTGTCAAATTAATAGCACAGTACCCTAATTTGTTCTTTTTTGTATTAAAAAAAAAACATGTTTGCTTCCAAAAGAATACGTAGTTATAGCGGTGTACTTAGAAAAAATAAAGTTTTCAAGATCCGCTTTAGCTCTAGATGGCGACTTAAGATTGACATAAGTCTGTCTCTTACCTGTCGCAGTAGAGCGGCAAGTTGGGCTAGTTGGTGGATGTTCATCTTGTAAAAGGGGGATACTACGCGCTTAAAAACACGGACAACACAATTATAAGTGGACGGGACGTACGCCTTTTTTACCTGTCCCCCTTTTTTTTTTTTTTTTTTTTCATGTCCCGCACTTTGCGCCAGAAACAGCATGTTAAGCAAGGATAAATACAATACAAATTGTCTTGTTTTATTTGTCTTACAATTATTATGTACTTTGTCTTACGCAAATCATTGCCGCCTATTCTAGAAATGCAACTGAAAAGGCAGCATAGCGTTATATATCACAGGCATTTTTTTTTTTTAATCTATCCAAAGTAAACAAAAAACTGGTGGTACTGCGGTCCATAGAGTTCCGAACGGGTAGTTTGCAGAAAGCCATCAGTCGATAAACGTTAGTGCATTCCAAGCAACCGCCCCGCAAAGAGCTGTTACAGGTGCGTCTCGGACTGACGAAATGAATGCCGAATGCTCACGTTCGGTCTCTATGCACCTCCATTGAAATGACACTAGAGCCGATGTTTCGCTTTAGTATTGTCATGCTTTAGACGATGAGATCATCGCAGATGATTTTCATAAAGATGCCACAGTGGCAACAGCGAGAGAGGAAGCAAAATAGAAAACAATCACGTGATTAAGAGTAAGGAAAAAGTTTAACATTTCCATTTGCCGTGGCGTGAGGAAACACTATGTTAGTGCAACGCAAGCTGACCTCAGCCCATACTGTTCTTTGTATGTGCTTTGTTTTTAAATGAAAAGCAAGAAAGAAAGAAAGAAACTCGTATTCTCTTTCTCTCTCTCCGCCTCCGACACAGTTCCTTACTTTAAGTGCTCCCTCAAAAACTGTGCCACAGCTTCGTTCAGCGCGCCGCCTCATGTTGTGTGTGTGTGAGTGTGCGTGATTGTGTGTGTGTGTGTGTGTGGGGGGGGGGGGGGGGGGGTGGACGCTGTATTTTGCCTATACCGTGGAACTGGCAGGGCCATACACTTCTGCCACACGATCACGTTGGGCGACGCCCACTAGTACAGTTGTACATATTTCACCGGGGGATGTCACGGCCTACAGAGCACAGAAAAAAAAAATGTTATACGCGCGCGTTTTACCCTCCGATCTTCAATGTCGCCAAAGTGGGATTATGCACGTTTCTCGCACGAAAATGCGATCGCAGAGGGCAGAAGTGTATGTGTATATACATAGACAAAGGCTGACGGACAGCTCTGTATATTTACGTCGGTGCTGCGGACCTGTTTTTTTTTTTTCTCTCTCTCTCTTTTTCTTCTTTTTCTTTTTTTTTCTTTTTTTTTACGGAGTCACGACAATAAAGTATTTCACCTTCAAGTGTCTCGTCTCTGTTCCCCGTGGTTGGTTCCTGATGGAGCGGTTCTGGGCGCTCGCAAACGCCACACGCCATAAAACGCAATAGCAATTACGGCGCTCTCTCGACTCTCACTAACTGCGACCTTCTAAGAGCATGTGCAACTTAACAGCCTTTTGGAGCTTGATAACCAACGAGAGCATAGCGAGAAATCTTAAATGACAGCATGTATATACGGCAGTCGCAGTACTTCATTTCTTCTTACACGGATATTAATCCGTATCTGCGACCTTTGACGATCTTCCACCATGGTATTGCACAACTATCCCCACCAAAAAGACCAAGCTTCGCCACCCTGTTCATCCGGCTCCGGCAACTGGGATGCCCGTATACCTGTATCGGGGACGCTGCATGATCTATACAAGGATGCGGTAGTTAACCAAAGAGGAGGACGCATAGCTCCTTTAAGCCTGACACATCTTCGAATTCATGCTGCTCGTAGCTCTTCAGCACATTTTCCAGAAGTGTTATTAGGGAGTTTTAGAAATAGCGCACCCCCTCGCCCGGCTAGCGTTGTTTTGTACGCCGGCCAGCGGTTTGCGTCCCGTAAGTTTGGGTGCTCAAAAACCTGAAACTCCCTATTACTTGAGGTGCAGTCTATACGCAGTGCGGTTGAAGTCGTCGTCAACTTGCCTAGCGGCAGCTAGGCGCCATCAATATTACTAACTCAGTGCGGTTACGCACCTTGACACTATGAAAAGATTCACACATTTTAACAACTATTCACGTGTTACCATCGAAGCGCGCTGGGTGCATATATATATATATATATATATATATATATATATATATATATATATAATATATATATATGGTCCAAACCACTGTACAAAATGGCCTTGCAGACCGCAATGCTCGCTTTATCTCATCACCTGTAACCCCACCCATTTATCTTCCTTCTGACCCTGCTCCATCCCCATTGCCCAAACGTTTCTCCACCGACGCGTGCTCCGTCCTCCCGTCTGCTCCCTTTTTCTTTTTTTCTTTCTTTTCTGTTTCTTTTTCTCGGGTGGAGGAAGTCTCTCTCATGCAGAGCTACCAATTAACTTCCGAAGCTTTCCGCGGACTCGGATTTTCAAAAATTCTCGAGACTTCTCTGCATTTTCGTTTCTGTTATGGAACTAGACTGCGAATTTTAGAGTTTAAATTTATTCTTTAGCTCTTTTCAAAATATTTACAAAGAAGTCACTCCCCTCAAGCCTTTCGGCGTTTACTTGCCTGCTTCTCCGAGCCATGACATCACAATGTCGATGCTGTCAGTAGCCCGGGATGATCGACGTGCGTCGTTTGCTGAACTAAGTGTTTTTGTCGGGTTCGTGAATTGTATACTCACATATTGTCACGAGCAATGGCAAAGACAAAGACGTTGTAGTGGGGCTGGGTCAGAGGCTCTCTTGTCGGATTGAAACCTGCTGGAACCTGTGCGCTCTGTGCAGTCTTGACTAGACAAGCGCTAGCCGTTTACTGTTAATTAAATACTCCCCGTAACATCTTTTTGGTGGAGGTTGCGGGCTCTATTCCACCCGGCCCTGGATCTTCGGAGCGGACGCCACGTTTCTCCCGCCTCCATGGCCGAAGACAGTACGCAGTCATCGCAGCCCGCGCCCGCGACTCCGGCAACCGTGGTCCTTCCCCTCGACCCCGGCACGTTTTGCGGCACGGACAACAATGACGTCGACGATTGGCTCCTATTGTACGAGCGCGTCAGCAAGCACCACAGGTGGGATGAGACTCTAATGCTTGCCAACGTCATTTTCTACCTACGGGGCACGGCTCGGGTGTGGTTTAACACGCACGAAGAAGAACTTGCAAGTTGGGACCTATGCAAGGAGAAGATGCGCGCATTGTTTGGCCGATCGGCCGCGCGCCAAATGACAGCCCAGAGGAGAGCTAAGCACTCCCGCTCAGTAATGGTGTAATTATTCTCCGACTGTGACAGAAGACGACTAGCATACGCTAGTTCCCGTGACATATTATACTCCCCGTAACAATATTATAATTTTGAATCCTAAGACATACTTTGTTGATCGATAATTCAAGACAAATCGAGGGTAATTATTTTACTTGCGATTCCAATTCTAAAACACCTACGTTCGTGTGACCCGTTTAGGGCGTTAATTAAAATAAAGGGAAACCAATCGCGCGGTCATACTTGATTCGCGATGTACCGAATCTGTATCCACGAGTTCACGATTGCAAGACAAACAAAAATTTTCTCCTGCGCACTCAGACTGGTAGAAGGATCCTGGAGCGGCTGGGGTTCGAGCACCAGGCATGTTCCAAGCAGACAGGAAAATTCCCACCGCGAGTCAGGGAGAGGCTGAGAATACTCCCGTTGCCCAAGAATATGCACCCGGTGCATCACGAGGGCAGGCGAAGGGACAGATCTGCGGCGCTGCAGAAAAGGCTGGAAGGCAGGCAGGATGTGATATACACGGACGCGGCCGAATACAAGCAAGGCAAAGTATACGCAGCCGTAATTACACGCGAAAACGGAGGCCCTGCCTCGTGCTGCAGCGTCAGACCTTTAGGAGCAACGGAGGCGGAAGAAGTCGCCATTGCGCTGGCTTTGACTCAAAAGAATGTGAGAGTTATTGTTAGTGATTCAAAATCTGCAATCAGAAATGTTGATGCGGACAGGATCTCCGCCGCAGCTGTACACATATTAGCCATCGGACAGCCCCTGGCGGAGCAGGTTTCGCTAATCTGGACGCCGGCTCATCAGGGTTTGCGAGGGAACGAGAAGGCGCACGTGCTGGCCCGATCGAGGTCTCACTTTCCGGGATTCCAGCGCTGTCTCGACAACACCCCCAAGCAAGGAACCCCTACAGACCGCTGACGAACTGAACACTTTTCAATAAATTCTTAACCATTATAAGCTGGGGCGTAAGACTTACCCGCGAGCGGATAAGAACCTTACCAAAAGCGAGGAAGTTATGTGGAGGAAACTGTAAACAGGGGTATTTCCGAACCCACAACTGTTGAGCAAATGGCATCCCTCGGTGTATAGCCCTCGGTGTAGGCATTGTAATAGTATAGCGGACTTAGTCCACATGGTTTGGACCTGTCCTAACTTTGATGAGCCAGATAGATGCAGAGAATCATGGGAGTTCTTGCTACTCAACGAAGAAGAAAATGCTCAACGGCAAGTCATCGGTCTCGCCCTGACCGCCGCCGCGTCCCAAGGGATCCCGGTCAACGGTTAGGGAGGATGAGTGTGGGTTTAGGCTGAAGCCTCTACCCCGTCATCTATTTGACGGGTGCAAATAAAGTCTCTTCTCTCTCTCTCTCTCTCTCTCTCCTGCCTTTGATTATTGTCACGGAATGCGGATAGAGCATGTCAGGTGCGAAGGGCCAATTCTCATCACGCCATCTCCGGGATCAACACCCCTTACTCGGCAAGAAGCCGACCTAGCAGACACGCCAAATCCCCGGAAACAAGGTATAGAAAGCTTCGATAAAGGAATTGTGCGATCGAAGGCGTGTATTTGTTGCAGTGAAGGTTCCGTTTGTTGTTTTACCGCGTAATTCCGTAGAGAAAAGAGCCGGCACGTTGGCAAGAGAAGTACAGATTGGATATGCTGATTTGTTACATACGAGTGCTGTCCTGTGTGTGAGCTATTCGGCAAGACATCAGCAGCAGTTGGAGCCACGCGGTAAGCAAAGTCCGGGAATGTTCGCCTACAGAAAGCTTCGTTTTAAATTTACGGCGTATGTTTGTATCGAAAAGCCGATTGGAATCGTCATAAAAGTCTTGTTCCGTGTTTCTACATTTCAATATGGCCATGAATAGATAGAAATAACCATATATATGCACTGCCCTGAAGTCAACTTGAGTAACTGGGTCGGCATAGATAGATAGATAGATAGATAGATAGATAGATAGATAGATAGATAGATAGATAGATAGATAGATAGATAGATAGATAGATAGATAGATAGATAGATAGATAGATAGATAGATAGATAGATAGATAGATAGATAGATAGATAGATAGATAGATAGATAGATAGATAGATAGATAGATAGATAGATAGATAGATAGATAGATAGATAGATAGATAGATAGATAGATAGATAGATAGATAGGCTGAAAATGTCTGAAGTAGGCAAAAAATGCTAATTGCATTAATAATATGGTTATTGTAAGAGTTGAGCAAGCGATGCGCAGTTAAGGGCTTGTAGCATGCTCGCTTGTTATGACATCAGTCAAACTACCCTGCGTAGAGATGCATGCGACTTTAATGCGCGTACACGGCCCAGATCGAGAAGACAAAAATATAAGCGGTTGAAATTTTACGTAATATAACAGACCGGCGATAAATCATCGCTCCGCGATAATTCTGGCGAAAGTTGCAAGCCGCACTCCCCGCGGCGAAGGCTGTGAACAGTATGTTATATTGCGACAAAAGCGCGTATAGCTACATTTATGAAAGATCGCGCGAACTGAATAACCAATATCAAAACATCGGGTTGCTCACTCGCTAAAAGCCTTTGCTGCCCTACACACCAGACTGGGATGTACGCGCGAGGCTGTCTTGTAGCCGAGACGCCACACATACAACGCTTACAACATACAAACACTCATACTTAACCGTGGCTGAACTGGAGATGCCTCTCACTGCTGCTCACCTCGCAGCCGGTATCTTATGATGTCGCTTGCTACCACGGAGATATACCATAACATGGCCCTACTGTATGTCCTCGAGGTCAATCTGGCTACATTAAAATACATGATGTGCGTTTATATGTTAAAATAGTAAAAAAAAATTCACCGACAATTACGATACTCCCTAATGCAAAATTTGAGCGCAGCTCTATACGTGTTTTCATTTCGCTATATATTGGCTGGCGCGGACAATCAGTCTCGTGCGGCACGTTGCAAACGGAGCGAAGTGTGGCGCGACTGCCTCGCTAATCGAGAGATCGTGAGAGAAAGCGCGTGGTTGACACGTGGGCGCGATTCACAGCAGCCGCCGCAGACAGACCTCCGCTCATGCAGCGCTTTGTTTCCATATATGGTATCGGTGGTGTCATCGGTGAACAGACGACGCGCGCTACTCTGACGTCATCGTCGCCGCAGAGCCCGTCTTGCGCGGCACTACGCTTTTCTTCTCACGCTTTCGCCACACCCTCCTCCTCCGCTTTCCTTATCGCGCTCTCTTCGCTATCGCCATCTTTCATCCTTCGCTGTGCTCATTCGCTCGGTTACGAGGGACGCCGACGCAGGAACGGGAGCCGAAGAGCTGCGTTCTAAACGATTCCGCGCTATACCATAGGCGCCGACTACGGGGGGGTGGGGGGGAGCCCCCCCCCCCACCCCGGAGATTCATAGCCTACCCCCCCCCCTCCGCCCCTAAAATGTCATTACCGGAGTTCTGTTACCCACATAATTTGAGGATTCTCTTGCGTTGCCTCCACATTTTCGCTTTTGTTGTGGCTAAAAGCTTACGGCAATATTGTTGGCGCGGACGTGCACGGCTTTTAATTTATACTTTCGCTTTATTTCGGCAAATCCTGACAATAGGCGGACAAGCGCATTAGAATCACCAGCGGCGGCTACCGTATCCGTGTTTCCTCACTTTAACATTTTTTTTTTCATTGCCGCTGAGAACACCACGCACAGACAGGATATATTTAAATATATACAAAGGACAACGTTTATTATATTTTTTAAAGAGAAGGAGGTAGCCAACTAATTGGATAGGGTATATCTAGATAATCAATACATTGATGTAAGTTCACCTCACTTCAAATTAATTTGCGTGCTTTTTTGACCCTGAAAAATACCTGCAGACTTCAGTGAACTCTTCGACAGAGTCTTCTATCAACGGCGTGTGAACAGCACGTGAGTGATATGTGTCTCAATATTGATTCTCTTTCCAGTAGGCAATGCTAACGACTGGCGACAAAATAAAAGAAAAAAAAAGCTCTTCTGATTATTTACAACATTTACGCATTAGGGATGGAAACATCGCCTCTTGCATGCAGAGGCCATAAATACGGGGTGTATCAGCAAACACTTTCAAAAAATTTTTAATGGTTGCCTGTGGCAGATAGCACAATTCTAGTTCATGAGCTGGTGTAGTCGAAGAGGTGGACATTACTTGCACAAAAAATTGAAATGCATAATCGACTAATTTAAAAATCACCGATTCGATTTTTACCATATTTACTTACCCGTGTTGCAATTTACAAATTCTAGCCGTGGAATTCGTAAGGCGGATGCAATAGGAACTAATTCTCAGGATGGAACCAGTTTCGAGATATTAATTCCCGAACATTGCGGAGAAATGCATGCATTGGCGTTCCAGTTACTGTTGTGCTTACCCGCCTTGGTTGTTTAGTGGCTATGGTGTTGGACTGCTAAGCATGAGGTCACGGGATCAAATCACGGCCACGGCGACTGCATTTCGATTGGGCGAAATGCTAGAACACCCGTATACTTAGATTTAGGTGCACGTTAAAGAACCCCAGGTGGTTTAAATTATTCCATAGTCCTCCACTACGGCATGCCTCATAATCAGATCGTGGTTTTGGCACGTAAAATCCCATAATTTGTTCTTTTCATACTTTTATGCTTTGATGCACAAACCGATGTTTTGTTGAGAAAGTGACTGGCACTCCAATGTATTTCTCCGCAAAGTTAGAGAATTAATATATCGACACTGGTGTCAGCCTGAGATTTAGTTTAAAGTGGATCCGCACTCCACGGCTCGAATTTGTAAATTGCAACATGGGCCATAAGGTAATTAGCTAAAACTTAATTGGTCAATTTTTTGTAATTAGTCGATTATGCATTTCAATTTTTTGTGCAAGTAATGCCGGCCTCTTCGAGTAGACGAGCTCATGAACTAGAATTGTACTATCTGCCACAGGCCACCTTTAAAAATTTTGGAAACTGTTCGCTGAAACACCTTGTATATAGAATTCACTCAGTAACCGAAATGATGCCAAGCCGGATTCACTCAAAATCAGAATAAATAGAAGTCTAGAAGTCATGCGCAACAGCGCTTATACTCGGACTCAAAGTACTAAAACAAAAAAAAGAGTGTAGTTTGGCCGGGAAGGCGAAGCAGTATTAGAGAGAGTGAAGTAGAAGACAATTACACGAAGGAAGATTCTTACCGTGTGAAACCGTGTAAGGATCGCACCCGTGTAAGGGCCGCACCCATAACTTGACAGCCAATATTTAAAAAAGAAAGACATCCAACCGAGAAGCAATCGCGTTCCGTGCGCTGATTCTGATCGGGCTCAACAGCGAATTGTAGCGCGTAGCATACTTTCGCGCGTCGCTACTGGATGTCGGGAGGAGACGATCGCGGAGTTTTACGGCGGGTTTTATACTCGTAGTTGGAAAAAGGAGGTCAAATAGCCCGGTCCCATGAAAGGCTCGTCAAAATCGCGACAGAAAAGTGTGGACCTTACACGAGTCTATACGTTAGTTATAGCGGCCATATAAATTGTAGTAAACATTCACCTAAGCACGGACCATGTAAACCTGTAAATACCTCACTGGATGACCTCGAGCACTCGCTTTCACAACGCAAGCATTGTGAAGAACGCCGGCAGCGGATGCGAACGGTTCGTACAGCCGCGCGATTCATCGCAACTCTGAAAATTAGATTCATCATCATTATCTGCCCATTTTTATGTACACTACTGACGGCCTCTGTGAGTGATCTGCGATGACCTCTGTTTCTTAACTCTGCAACACTAGGGGCGCAGAAAGACAGCCCGGCAAGGAAGACAGCGCGCATGAAGTTAGCAGCCATCCCTGGTCGCCCTTATCATTGCACCCACCAATGACTACCAACAATTAGATATGGCACACGGCCCCCATAAGCGTCAGCCGCGCACAGTCATTCACAGTTACAGCAGGGCTAGAGGAGAAGACACGTTCTCTCCTTCCAATTCGCGTTTGATTATGTGACCTACAACTAACCCGAATATTGAGCGCGTGGGAAATAATGCCCATCAAGCCGCCATCCTTTTCGGCTCACTGTTAGATGCTTTTTCCCGCACCCACAGGGTATGGGTCGCTCATGTATATGGCTTTTGGATTTAATGCGGAACATCACGGCGACGACAACCGCGACCATTATTTGCCTGAAGTGTCGATATAATTGCTTTCGCCATAAAGCTAAAATAGAAAGTTGTTAGCAGAGCTAGGTATATATATATATATATATATATAGGCCGGTTTCGGAAAGCTGGTCGGGCTCCAGCCCCCCCTCCCTCCGGAAAAATGAAAACTTTCCGCCTATGGCGCTTACCATTCTTGCTCTTTCGCGTTCTTGCTGTAATTTTGCAGCAAGATCGCATTTATGGTGCGAGTCGTTTAATATAACACTTGGCACTGTTACTTACCCAATAATACAGGCAAAACAGTCGAGGTTTTGCCCGAAAGGCGCTGCGTTGATAGCGACAGCAAAGTATTAGACATCTACACGAAGTAGGGTTCGTAGGGGTCCTAGCTCCATCGGTCGTGTAAATTGCAGTAAACATGCGCCCACTGATTAAATTAATAAGCACGGTATCACGCACGCACAGGCTAACATGAACAGATCTCACACGACGACCACGAACATTCGCTGTCACGTACAACACGCTGGCGTGGTGAAGAGTGCCGGCTTCGGGGAGCGACCGTTTCGGTCTGCCTCTAGCTTAAACGCGTGTCCGGCATTGAGATTACGCGACCTCGAACATGAAGCGCGAGGAAAGACAACGCACGGGAAGCGACCAGCCATTTCGGCTCGCTGAATCTTTGCCCGCTACGTAGATTACCTCCAAGATACGGCACCTGGCCTGCATATGCGCGCAGCCGCGCGAGAAGCCATGCGCAGCCACGGCCGGGATTAAAAGCGGACACGCACGCTCACCTCACCCCCTCCCTCCCTGGCGCGCAGGCTAGAGCACTGCACGGGCCTGATTTTTCGGCCCGAGCCCGGCCCGGGCCTGCTTTACGAGGCCCGAGCCCGGCCCGGGCCCGGGCGTACATGACCGAGACCAGCCCGGGCCCGTGGTTCCAAGCCCGGGCCCGACCCGGGCCCGGGCGTTCATTACTAAGCTTAGCTAGGGCCCGCGTGTGCATGACCAGGCCCGGCCTGTTAGAAAAAAATTCTTTTTTTTTACTTACAGATTGTACCGTATCTGTCAGTCTCACTTTCTCGAGGTTTAATCAGCTGCAGTATATAATCAATAAAAGGCCAAAATCTTTGTTTCTCCCACGGGGACATCAGTAATCCGGCCCATTGTCTGTGCTACTATTTTTCTGGTGGTGCGCATGCACTTACCTCGATTTGTACGATATGGTTTTATGATCTCATTTAGCATGCAAATTTACAGGGCGTTTCATTTTAGCTGAACCAAATTTTTAAAGATTGCCTGTGGCAAATAGCACAGTTATAATCCTTGATCTAAACTACTCGATGAGGCGGCCATTACTTCCACGAGAAATCAAAACGCCTAATTGAAGACTTACCATAATTACGCTAATTAACGTTTTAATTAATTATTTTATGGCACATCTTTCAATCTACGAATTATAGCCGCCGAGTTCGCAAGGCGTATCCACTTGAAACGAATTCTCAGGACTAAACCAGTTTCGAGATAATAATTTTCAATGTGTCCGACGAAATCAATCAAATAAAATCAATTTATTGTCCAGTTTACATGCTGGACGGTCATTTTTGACTAAAAGCTACATATGTAGCTTGACGTGACCCATAAGACCAGGCCAGGCAATAGTACAGCAAACAGTGGGCACACATGCACAATAATTCACATATATTTCCAGCTGTCGCTGGAATTCCTCATAGACGAAATAGCTATGAACGGAAAGACAAAGAATATTTGCGTCACGGCGAGTTAAAAGAATTGGAAAAAGTTTTAACAGAATGCATTTTAAACAACACTACAATAACAATACTAGCTATACAAAACAACGCAACACCAGCTATACAAGATAGCATGAGACTGAATTTTACAAGATCAACATTTGCTAAGAAAACGAAACAGGATTTATATTACATACTCTGCAGAACCATACACAAAGGCAGAATAATAATCACATCAGATACATTACAAGCGACCAAAGTGTCAGCTGAGTTCTTTCTTACTGAAATTACCGCCATTTTTGTATCTGTTCAAAGTGAATGGTAGGTAATGTATTAACGACTGATGCTTATAGAGTGTTCTGAAGTATGGAATTGAGCATATCTCAGGATTTCTTGTGTTCGCATTAATGCGACTACGCTCTAAGGAGGCTAATTGTTTTATGTAGTTCCAAGCTAATTCTGACATGGATGGCCTAATGGATGGTCAAAACGCCTAATTGAATATTTAACATAATTACGCTAATTAACGTTTTAATTAATTATTTTATGGCACATCTTTCAATCTACGAATTATAGCCGCCGAGTTCGCAAGGCGTATCCACTTGAAACGAATTCTCAGGACTAAACCAGTTTCGAGATAATAATTTTCAATGTGTCCGACGAAATCAATCAAATCAAATCAATTTATTGTCCAGTTTACATGCTGGACGGTCATTTTTGACTAAAAGCTACATATGTAGCTTGACGTGACCCATAAGACCAGGCCAGGCAATAGTACAGCAAACAGTGGGCACACATGCACAATAATTCACATATATTTCCAGCTGTCGCTGGAATTCCTCATAGACGAAATAGCTATGAACGGAAAGACAAAGAATATTTGCGTCACGGCGAGTTAAAAGAATTGGAAAAAGTTTTAACAGAATGCATTTTAAACAACACTACAATAACAATACTAGCTATACAAAACAACGCAACACCAGCTATACAAGATAGCATGAGACTGAATTTTACAAGATCAACATTTGCTAAGAAAACGAAACAGGATTTATATTACATACTCTGCAGAACCATACACAAAGGCAGAATAATAATCACATCAGATACATTACAAGCGACCAAAGTGTCAGCTGAGTTCTTTCTTACTGAAATTACCGCCATTTTTGTATCTGTTCAAAGTGAATGGTAGGTAATGTATTAACGACTGATGCTTATAGAGTGTTCTGAAGTATGGAATTGAGCATATCTCAGGATTTCTTGTGTTCGCATTAATGCGACTACGCTCTAAGGAGGCTAATTGTTTTATGTAGTTCCAAGCTAATTCTGACATGGATGGCCTAATGGATGGTCAAAACGCCTAATTGAATATTTAACATAATTAAGCGAATTAACTTTTTAATTAATTATTGTATGGCACATCTTTCAATCTACAAATTATAGCCGCTGAGTTCGCAAGATGTATCCACTTGGAACGAATTCTCAGGACTGAACCAGTTTCGAGATATTAATTTTCAAAGTGTCCGACGAAATGCATGGGCGTTCCAGTTAACTTTTTGAGGGAAACGCTGTTTCATGCTTTGAAGCACAAACGTAACTGGCCTTAGCGCTAAAATAATGCCATAATATCGTCACTGGTAATAGTGCGATCGCAAAAGCGGTAACATGGAAATGGTTTGAGGAGTGGTTCTTTGTATAATTTATTTTTCCTTACGCGGAAACAATGTTCGTTTTTGCGGAAAAGAAAAAAAAATTGCGTAGCTTGCACTGGGCGGCGCAATGCTAAAGAGACAGCGGAGATGATGGGCACCTAGGTAGTCCTGGCTTTTGGGCTAGACTAAGCACTACCAAGTCATCTCCAGCATTTCCCGGAATTTATTTATTATTGATTAATTATTGATTAGCTATTGATTGGCTATCGATTGTCTATTGCAAGGTATTGGCCAAGTATTTGGGATAGGCTAAGCACTACCAAGTTATCCGAATTTATTGATTATTGATCCATTATCGATTAGCTATTGATTGGCTGTCGATTGGCTATCGTAAGGTATTGGCCACGTATTTGGGCTAGGCTAAGCACTACCAAGTCATCCCCAGCATTTTCGGGAATTTATTGATTATTGATTGATTATCGACTAGCTATTGATTGGCTATCAATTGCCTATCGAAAGGCAATTAGTCCCCACCATTCTTAGCTAGACTTATCCAGGCTCAGCTTCGCTAGTTCACAGGTGTATGTGCCATTGCGCTTGGACCCTTTCTGCACTGCTGCCAGGATCGGCCCACATTTTTGGATTCAGCGGACACATTAGGCCCGACTGAAACAGCTCCGCTGTTAAAAGTGAGAACTTAACCTGTTTTACTATTTTCTTTGATAAGATATAGTCATGTGATAAGATATACAGTCAAGAGAGCGGTGTGGATCTGAGAACAAACGGGGATAGCCGATATTCTAGTTGACATTAAGCGGAAAAAATGGAGCTCGGCAGGTCATGTAATGCGTAGGATGGATAACCGATGGACCATTAGAGCTACAGAATGGATACCAAGAGAAGGGAAGCGCAGTCCAGGACGGCAGAAAACTAGGTGGGGTGATGAAGTTGGGAAATTCGCAGGTGCAAGTTGGAATCAGCAAGCGCAAGACAGGGTTAATTGGAGATCGCAGGGAGAGGCCTTCGTCCTGCAGTGGACATAAATATAGGCTGATGATGATGATGGCAGTCATCTTGCACGTGTCACTTCAGCTTGGCACAGAATGCACTGAACCATGCAATGCATAACGGTCGCGTGTGCTCGAAGGCCTACTTAGACCCTTCAATGAGCGGGCCCGAGTCTGGCCCAGGCCCGTGGCTTCAAGCCCGAGTCCGGCCCGGGCCTGCGGCCTCAAGCTCGAGCCCGCCGACAAACGCTTCGGACGGCCCGGCCCGGGCCCGTGCAGTGCTCTAGCGCAGGCTGCTATCTAGGAGGTGTTGGCTTGATCACGTAACCGCACTCACCACAATTCCCCTCCCACCGCCCTGGCGCGCGTTCGATCACGTGACCTCCAACATTGGGCACGCAGGAGCACGTGCATTAAGTCATCATCCTTCCCGGCTCCCCTTGCACGCTTCCCTTGAACCCACAGCAAACGGCGCGCGATCTTATCGCACTTGAACTTCATACGGAACCTCACACCGACAGCGAAAATTCGCCGGTACCAATCCTCCATGGCCTAGACCTAGCCTGGAATGTCCATATAACTGCTATCGCAATAAAATATGCGAAGTTACCTTCGTCGGCGCCTCTTAATGCACGCCTGAGCAATTAATAAAACTGATCTCTAAGGCCATGCTTTGTCGCACCGCTAGCGCCAGAAGCAAGCCAAAAGTGACATACCGCCATGTTTTAAACATCACTCGTTGCGAAAGTCGCAAATGGATGAAAGCTCGCAGTTTTTTTTTTCTCTCGACAAACCAGGCGAGTCACAGTGCCAAGTGAACAATTGAACGATTTAGACCATAATATTCAATATTACTGTGATATTTGAGCAAGAACAACATTGACAGAGCAGCAATAAGCGCAATCTTTTTCTTTTTTTTTTTTTTTAGCAAACAGGAACAGGAAAACGCACACCCCTGTAACGGCAGCCACACGTATTAGCGGTTCCTGCAATCGCTTTCGGCGCACGCAGTCAGCAAAAGCATAGCCTTCGAGACTAGGTTTTGTTAGTCGAAGGACGCTGTCGCTAGACGTGGATTGTGCTGCTAGTCCTCGAAGTTTATCCAATCCGAGTCGGTTTCGGCAGCGTCGCGTGAGAGCGTGAGCGTGAGTCCGTGATCCAAGTTGAGGGGTGCGTAACTGAAAGTGCGATGACGGTAAGCGTAAATTTTGTTGTGCAGTAAATGATTAATGCTGATGGTTGTGTGTAGATGATAAACTTTTACTGATGTGGCTTTCGTCATTTATTTTCGTGTTGAGGTCAAAACAATGCGGCATTTGGAAGTGCTTTTGCGTCAAACCACTTGTCGCCGTTGTTTAGTTGGTTAAAGTGTCCTTTAGAAAAACAACGTCCTGCAAGATTAGCTGTATACGCGATACATTACGTTGTCCCTAGCAGTCCAGCCAGATTTTGTACTCGTAGTGGGCATCTGGGTGGAACAGTGGAACTGTTGCCCCGGCGACTTAGTACGTTGACGTGCCCGTTCAGGTGTGGTGGCCTTCACACATTGGTAAAGAATGAAATATTAAAGCTATGCTTTTTTTTTATCACACTGTAGTCCGAAGTCGAAGAGATATTCAAGAAGCTGAAAGACCAGGAGGGAGTCGTTGGGGTGGTGGTTACAACATCTGAAGGTTAGTACCAAAGATTGCTTGGCGGTGGCAGCCGCGTTTGATATTATGCTTTTTTATGTATTCGGTTGTGCGGATCGTTTAACAGTAACCGTAATACGACCTTACGCAGGCACAGTCAGAGCTCTCGCGATTTTTTTTTTTTTATTGGACCTTCAGAAGTCAAATGTCCGACGTTATAGAAGTATGTAGTTAAAGACCTCAATCCCGTGTAAAAATGGGTTTCTCTATTCTATACTACGTGTATTGGTCTCCTTGACTATGGCATATGCCACGTTGTCAACATGTTTTTAAACGTTACGGAGGATGTTGATTGTGCTGTCTCAGTAGTGACATACTGGTGTCTGCATTGACCAACACATTAGTTCACGCACTTCAGTGTGGAAGTGTACTTTGGTCAACTGCATAGCGTCTGAACACAGCTCTGCCACAAAACACTCCATGGCAGCTGATAAGCCTGTCATGCATGTCATTGACGCATGCATGTTTTGGACTACTGTGATAATACTATTTTGCATAGGTACATGAAATCACACAGAATGTTCCTGGAAACATCACATCCAGCTGTATCATAACTTCCCTTTGGCTTTACAACACTGAAATGACAGGGGTAATTGGAGATCGCTAGGAGAGGCCTTCATCTTGCAGTGGACATAAATATTTAAAGTGACTGTGGAATGAGAAAAAAAAATGGGAGCATTACATTCAAAATAATGCTTGTAAGACCGCATTTATTCAACTTTTAATGGTCATTGTTTTGTTAGCCATCATATCCTCAGAAGCCGCGACATTTATCTTCGAGAATTCATTGCTCTTCTTGCGTTTGTTGCACATTGAAGCTTACATGCTGCGCACAGTACTGTACATCCTTTAAGCAAATGTTAGTGGCATTATTTTGAGGTGATTACAGTAGCCAATTTGTATGATTTTTTTTTTTATGCAAGCACCTAATTATGTGGAACTTCCAATCTATTGTTTTCAAAAAGTGTTCTCTGTCCAGTACTTTCCAGCTGATTGCTCTAGTTACATGAGAGCTGTTAAGGGATAATGTTATGCAGCTATGGCTTTTACAAAACATGTAGACTCAAAATTTGTATAGCAGTTAAGTGTCAAGTTTCACATGTGCATGTGTATATCATGACTAAATGGCAACATAAAATCACTGTCTTTTTATTTTCTTTGTCAGCGAGCTTTTTACTTATTTCATTTATTCTGGTTTGAGCTAAGGGACTCTAAAGATTGATTGATTGAATAAATGTTTTTTTTTTATTGAATAAAAGTGAAGCGGTTTTTACATTTGTTCTGGCCGGCTTCCTCAGTCTAGGAAGCCGTGGTCGTCAGCTGCTCTCGTCGCCCTGCTGGTCAGCCAAAGCTGGACCTCCAGGGTCGGGGCAGACAGCAGGGCCTGCCAGGGTGCTAGGGGTGATGGTAGAGGCCGCAGAACTGGTCTGGCCATGTGAGGACAGTCCAGCACCATGTGTTGCAGACATAGAGTTTCTAAATAAAAAACCTAGAGGGAAAAGTGGCGCTAGTGTCTACGGGGGTTCTCCTGAACGTCGCCTCAACCTACATGGGAATGATGGGAAGTACAGGCTTCGGATTGACTTCTGTCTTGAAACTGGTGGCGTTTGCATGCGGCGCAGTAAACGAAGCTGTATTAAAACATTTTCGTGCAAAAATTAATTTTATTTATGTTGTGTTTTATATAATGCATAATACATTGAATGAAGTTTGTATGACTTTGAGATTGAAGCATAGTTTACCACCTGGGTATGCATCGTTCTGCCTGATTTAGCGCCATTGAATAACTATTTATTTACTTTCACAACAGCAATAAAAACCATGCATGTGCTTATATAAAAAATACTCATCAAATATTTGTGGGAATAAAAATTTTGTATTATGAGAAAAGTGTTGCGCCTTTGAGAGACGCCTGCTTGCTGCGACGCTGCGAGCAGGCGTCGCAGCGAGCAGGCTACGACTAGCTACGACGCCTGCTCGCTGCGAACGCGGGGAAAGTGAACTTTTCTCGCAGACGCACTTGCGAACTCTCTCGCTCTTTCGAAAGGCTGCATCGGCTGTCACGATTGATGAACGTCTTCGAGTACTTTTAAACACATCTGCTGCAGTGCTATCTTGGACGCTTGTGGCCTCTTACGAGCATGCTTCACTATATTTATGTTGACGTACCGCTTCTTCTGAAGTGCGCGCCAGCAACTGTTATGTCGTGGCTTTGCGCTTACCCGTTTTGCGACAGCAGACTACAGCCAGGAAGCAGCAACCTTTCCTACCACAAGTAAGTTTGTGTTCTACGGATTGTAGCAACTGCGCTTGGAGCAAAACTAGCGAAACCAAAACTGACAAAAAATACCTGTAGACTAGTTCGCCAGTCAACAGAATACCAATCCGTAGCCTGTACTTCCCATCATTCCCATGATAGTTGAACGATCGCAGCGCCACATTGCCCTCTAGTTATAGTAATATGAAACTCTATGGTTGCAGAGTATTCGGCTTCTCTTTACAGTATTGATAATGCTGCTGGTAGATTCGGGGACGTATTGCATGTAGTAGAGTGCGGTGCTGCTACGTGTTGGTCTGTAAGTGGCACCAGGTGGTGGCCTGTTCGCAGTTGAGCTTGCAGTGTGGTGCTGGGTATTGCTGGCGTTCCTTCCGGTGGTGTTCCAGGTCTTGATATGTGTTGGGTATTGCTCTGTGTCTTCGGTGTCCAGACGATGTGGGTGTCTTGTAGCAGTCAGTGATGCGAGATGAGACTTGTAGTGTGGCACTGCTGATGATACTTTTTTGGTAATTGTGGCAGGCTTGTTGGGAGTCTTGACTGTTGCGACTGGTTCAGTGCCAGTGCTATAGACAGCTCCTCCACTGCCGCGGAGTTGCGGGCTCGGGTGGTTGCTGTCGTGATCTCTTTGCCATGGGCGTCGACCAAGCTGAGGGTGTAGCTCTTGTGTAGCACCTGGGTATTTCTCGTGTCTGTGTAGCATATGCCGGTGGTCTGTCATGTCATTAGTTGTCGCTGTAGGTGTGTGGCTCTTCTGTGGCGTCATTCTTTATTGTATTCTGGGTGCATGTGGCATGGGATGCTTGATATGTAGAACAGAAAAATTATTTCAGCTCAATAAGGCCACTCTTACTGTCAAAGAGCCTTGGTAGGCCTGAAAAAAATGCTAAAACTAAAGACCCTGAAGTTACCACACCAGCTCGCCATGACTTCATGCATTTTGGCACCGTTGGCTTGAGCCTGGTTCATTTTCTATCTGTAAAGATTGACTGCATTGTATTTTAAAAGAGCTAAATGCTTAGCTTACCAAGTTTCAAGAACATTTATTGAGCAACAACAGCCTAAATGTGAAAAAGTACATTGAAATCCACGACATTGCACTGGTGTTCTGGCGTGAAATTTAAAAAAAAAATTTTTCATTAACTGAGCTTCATTCTCTTCATACTCAACCTCTTACTATGAAGTTCAGGAAAACAGTTTTGAAAGATTACTTTATCAGTCTTAACTAATTCATTGTTTCTTTTTGGTGTCCCTTTAAGCATAATTTGGACAATGACGAACAGTGCCATTCTATTGTAGTTAATAAAATGAATTGAATTCTGGGGTTTTATGTGCCAAAACCACGATTTTATTATGATGCACGCCGTAGTGGGGACTCCGGATTAATTTTGACCACCACAGGATCTTTAATGTGCCCCCAATGCACGAGACACTGGCGTTTTTGCATTTTGCCCTCATTGAAATGCAGCCGCTGCGGCCGAGATTTGATCCCGCGACCTCGTGCTTAGCAGTGCAACACCATAGCCACTAAGCCACTGCGGCGGGATGCAGACCATTAACCAATGTTAAAAATTGTAAATCTGCACATTAGGGTGTGTTTGGTGTCGGAAATGTGTTTACCTCTGGCATTGCACTTGTAATAACTCACTCAAATTTGAGAATAAACAAATTCTTTATATAAAAGTACATACTAAGCTTCCTCCCTGCCTGGTTACAAACTTCAGATCATATTATTGTTGTATCAATTTCGTTTTTGCCAATGAGCAGACTTCCCACTTGTATTATATGAATCCACAACCTATTGATGATATTTGATAGCACTCACTCATTCTTGAAGCTTCCCTATGCATGAGAGGCAGAAAACAAATTTTGTAGAACAGTTTTAAATTGTGAATGCGCCATGTGTAGGATGCAAGCTAACATAAGTAATTCATTGTATCAGAATACACCAAAAATTCCTCTTATTTATACAGGGCATGCAGAGAAGGAAGACTGGGCATAGCAAATTCATGTTGTCAACCATGCCATCCTGCTGTATTGCATCGTTTGCTTTATTGACTTGCTGCCATGCATTGTGTGGTGCTGCAAAAAGCATTGATTTTAAATTCCTTCTTCCAGGAGCACCTATCAAAACGTCGTTCGACAATGTAACGACTATGCAATACGCTACTCTTGTCACACGACTGTGTGAACAGGCACGAAGCACTCTGCGGGACCTAGAACCTGGAAACGACTTGACATTCCTCAGGATGCGGACCAAGAAGCATGAAATTATGATTTCACCAGGTAATAACATTTTTGGCTGTTGTGCACATGAACTGCGACATGCTTAGTTTTGCATTAAATGGTATATTACTATGTTAATGTAAAATGAAGCATGTTACAATTCAAGTACCCGTTTGCCTTTATACCTAGTATTTCAGGGGGGGGGGGGGGGGGGGGAATGCTAAATGTAAAGGCAGTTTAGTGCAAAGCACCCTTCCGTGGATAGAGAGCGTGAGATTAGGAGAAAAATGGGTGCTGAAGTTTGATACCTGTGAGCTACTGCGCTAACTCAGAGAAAGAACTACCCTTTAGGTTGCAAGTTCCTTGATTTGGTATAACATTTCTGACTTGGCTCTGCTGAACTGGTCTTAAATAAAGAAGTACTTTAAGATACTGGAGTGGAATTCAGTGAAATTTGGACACACTATTTTAACGGGACCTGGCAAGCTTAAACAAAAAGGGCAATAAATTTTCTAATCTGTGCTTTCTTTATTACTTTCCAGATAAGAACTATTGCTTGGTTGTGGTGCAGAATCCATCTGGATGAATAAAAGATGACAGATAGAACCTTGGTGGGCTTGTCAGCTGCTATTTATTTAACCTAATGGCCTGCAGGGCCATGGTACATTTCATTTTACCACATTTTGGCGACATCATGCATGAAAAATCTGTGGACACAGAAACGAGTCATTAAAACATTTTTTCATTGTACAAAATTACGGCATCAATTTACAGGTGCAACCAACTATTTCAAGCACTAGATTTTAGAAATTCTTCGTAGGCCTTCTCATCCATGAGGGACTTCAATTCATCAGTATTCTTCACCTTCAGTTTGAATATCCACCCTGTAATTGTTAAAGACCACTGAGTTAGCTCTTCACCTAAATGGTTTACCACAAACTGCAGATAAATAATTAGTTCACATTGTTCTGTCAGGAGTATGACTTCCCTCCACTTATCACAACATCAGCCATGAATCAGTAGAACAAACAATGTAGTGCAGAGAAGGATAGCAGTGAGTGCACACATCACTACCGCAGAGCCTTGCATCATGAGACACTATTTTGGTGTTTTAGACATCCAGCTCCTCACAAAGCTCAATACTTATTCAATAGTCCGTTTGAAACATTTTTATACACATCACCTTTTCTTGGAGCAGCCAAACAAAGCTCTTTAAAACTTGCTAAGCAGAAGAATAATGATAAATTTTCAGTTGAAAACCATGCAGTGTTGTGAAGAATGGGGGAGCAACAATATCAAATTAGACATGTACCTGTCATGTATTATTTTTACAACTTGTGATTCTTCTAATAAAAAGTCAATTGTGCAGTAGGTTTTATCAGGAGCCATATTTTGCAATTCTTTTCCCTATTCTATTAATTTCTCATCATCCGTACTGCTGAGTGGCTGATCCCGGTGATAATGGAGGCACAGTTTTGGGCGACAGTCACGAAGGGGGAAAAAAAATGAATCGCTACAAAATCCCTGAAGTGTATTTTGCTGGTGTTCAGAAACCTGAGGCAAAGACAAAATTGGGACCTGGAGCAATACAAGGCAAGTGATACTATACTTTCTACAAGCCAAATGAACAAGTAAATACATTCCAGGTGCGAAAAAAAAGATACCACTGTTCAAATTTTGAACTGTACATTTACAATCTTAAAGCCATCCACAAATATTGCAAGGACACTTATGCTTCGACTTGATGTCATCGTTGAAAAATGAGGGTGTATTTGGCAGGTTTGGTAAACCTATGTACACAAATTGAGGGTCTCGGATGTTTTGGCCAGTAGACTGCACCACAGGTTTACTATGATCTCCCAAAGGCTAAGAACACTCAAATAACAATAGATGATAAAGCTGAAGCTTAATTTCCTGTTTTGCTTTTTGGACTGGCTGAGATTACCGTGATACATTTACTAAATAAATTAAGTTCAGTGTCACTAAGTAACACATGGGCTACAAGAAATGCCACAGTGTGGGACTCCAACCAGCTGGGATTCTTTAACATGCACCCAAAGTGTGGTAAATGGGCATCTTTGTAAATCACGCTCTCTGAAACGCACTCACCACGGCTGGGGACTAAACCCATAACTTTGTGCTCAGCAGCAGAACACCTCAGGCACTGAGCCAGAGTCACCAGATAAATTACCTTTGTACTTTTATGATACGTTCTTTGTCAGAAATCAGCCACACCAGATCCAACTTTTGTACGTATGTGCACTTTTATACCTACTTGCCTGGAGTGCGCCGTTCTATGCTTTGGAGTGCAGTAGCATTCGTAAGGACTGCTACGCCCAGAACTACTTTCCATAGCTGCCAACTCTGATGAATTTGCCGCAAAGCTTACAAATTTGAGCTTATTGTGCAATTTTACGAATGCTGCGTGCAGTTGCACAAAAAAGAAGTTTTGTTCGGGAAAGTTTCAAAGGTGTTGAAAAATATAGGGTGGCACAAGATTGAAAAAAAAAAAAAAGTAGCTGCAAAAAAGAAATTTTGATGGTACCTGCACCACCCCCTTGTGGCAGCACAAGACGCCATATGCTGCAAGCCATAGCGTTTTCTACAAAAGGTACTAGAAGGAGCTCTGGTGCTGTGATCATTCAGCTACCATGGAAATGATGGGTAGTGTACTACTGACGGTGAACCAGAGATTTGCTTCGAGCAAGATTATTCAGACAAGTTCCTAAAGCAGACAAAACTGGCATCAGCAAGGTTGTTGAAAAAGTCACTGTGCTGTGCATACAGGTAAATAATCATGAATAAAGTGTAAACGTATCCCACAAAAGGTGTGCCCTCAGGGTGAACTTTAAGAAATGCATGCTATTACTCCCTCTCTCCTCAGTGTCGTACGTGTCCACGAGATTTTTACAAATTTTAACATTCACTAGTTGACAGGTACAAATGGGCCAGCTCAACACTCGCCAGAACCCAGAGGCACTCATTCATAACACTATCACATGTGAGAACATACTGTTCACATGCTGTAAAGCACAGACTATTGTGAAGACTGCCATATTTATCTTTCTGCATGTCATCGACTGCTGCTATGTTCATCCAGTTAAAACAGGCCTGGAAGCCTGTAAAAAGCATACCATACAGCTCTCACTGTTTCACACAAGAGCTCAGCTATTTACACCAGTGGCTGCAGAATTCCACCATGAATCCATATTTTTGCATCACTCTACTGGCTCTTCTACTAATGTTGCAGGGCATTTTGGTGGCAGCAGGCAACTATTCATAAAGCCTATATAGGCTAGTTCTCACTTAGAGGTCACAGTTTTGAGACCTCCCAAGATAAATCCATGTAAACTTTTCCCACCAGGTAATATTGATGTGAAATTTCCTGATGTGTAGTTGCTACTATTGTAGCCACTTACTATGCCACAATAACAACCACTTTTGAGATGTTTCCTTAGCCATGTGGAAATTTTTGAATTAAGCACCCTCTGTTCCTTTAGCCCAAGATATTAAAAGCATGTAAACACATCATGGTGTCCAGCTGCCCACCTTCATTATAACAGTCGCTATTCACAAGTGCTGGTTTGTCTTCAAGTGCTTTGTTGACCTCTGTGACTTTCCCTGAAACAGGTGTATATATCTCGCTGGCAGCCTTAACACTCTCAATGGCACCACATTCATCTGCAAGAAATAAGACTGACATAAGCTTAACACATTCTCATACCACATGTATACAGGAGTAGCACTGGAATGTACCAAACAGTGGTTGTCATTATCATGTAGCATTCCTCACTCAACCATAAGAAAAAGCTAACTGAAGAGCATGCAAGCTCTAAAAAGCATGTATATTAACATATGAGCATACTTTGGGAGGCATAAAAAACTGTCTACTTAATAAAAAGCAAAAATTCTCTTCCAAGAGGTATCCTTTTTCCATCACCGTTTTAAGATGTGCCAGTGTCCTTTAAATGCCAACTGCAACATAATTTTACTTTGGCTAAATTGGTTATAAATCAGTAGTATATTGAAGCAATTTTACCAACGTTGTAGGGCTGTTAATTGTCTAATTTCTTTATTAACATCCTTTAAATAGCACCTAAGCAGACGATGCATGCACCTGGTAGTTATGGACGACGGTAACTCCAGACCATTACCTGCGCAATTTCCAGCACGCAAAGGGCACCACCCAATCTCGGAGAGAATGTCCAGTTTCCCGTACTGGTTCTCAACGTTATGAGTTGTACCATGTCGCTTCCAGCAAGTGGTAATAGCAGTGCCTTCGTTTTAAAGTTTTGGTATCAAAACCCTCTATTATTGAGAGCTTTTCACGTTTCATTTTCTTGTAGAATTCAGCTCACACAATCAATGAGAGCATGAAAGGAAAAGACACACGAACAGAAGCACTGACTCGCAACTCATTTTTTATTTCAAAGAAATCACAAATGCTTATCACCTCTGTTCTGCACATGCTGAAATACGTTTGTTGCTTGTTATGCATATTTAGCCTTTTATTCCTTCATGATTCCCCCTATTTACTTGCGATTTCCTTCAAATGAAAAATTTGTTGCATCAGCGCTTCTGGTCATGTGTTCCTTCCTTTAGTGGTTTCATCAATAGTGCATGCTGAATTCAAGAAAATAAATTAGCATCACCACATTCAACTTTCCGTTCTACTTCTCATGATTCATAGTGCCGAACTTAGCATCCCATACCAGTGATTTTCAGCAGCGGATGTGAGGTAGAAAGCATGCGACACATAGGTTTATGCTGTTCGTTTGGTTGGTTGGTTGGGCATGGAGATCATACTGTACATATTAACGCCACACATATGTGGTCAGTACTTATAAACAAACATGTCTTACACTTTTAAAAACTACACAGAGGTCTCAGCTGTATGCTGAGACCTCTGGACAGCACACTAGGTGTGATGTCCAACGATTTACACTGTTTACACAAAGCGCACTCTTCACATCACGTAGCGTTTGGCCCAGTGGTAATTCAGGTTTTTTTCAAAGGTGTTTTATGGCAACTGCATTCCGGTTCTGTCATATGAGAGAAACTCATTATCTTACCTGTAAGCATAAAAAGCTGTTTAGCGATATACCGAAGACAGGCGTGCACAGCAGTGTTGGTGGTGCCACCTCATAACATTTATGTCAACTACAGCATGCAGATCTATGATTGCAGTGAACGTGTTTATAGCCATGTTCTACTTATCTGCTAGTGCAATTGTGTTGGCAGCAACAATCATTAGCGTATACAACTCCTCTCTTCCTTTTTTTCCCCCTTCTGTGAACACAATGACAAAACACGAACGTTTCTCAGGTGTTGTTGCGGACGAAATCTTCACGAGATGTCACTACCAGCGCTCCGCATAGTAACATTGTCTGTGAAAAAGTGCAACTCTAGATCGTCATGGGAAGGCCACAGTGAAAAGACAGCTTCCGCTATCGCTGAATGTAAGCCACATTTTGATCAGAAGCAGCAGAAATTTTCGATAGGTGAGTGAAATGTGAAAGGGTATGCAAATTTTTCTTTTTTTTTTTATAAGTTGAATAACTTTCCTTTGTGCACATCAATTTTCGTAATTCTTCATGCGTCCACCTCATTACAATACAAGGAACGCATTATGGCGCCACGTGGCAGTAAAAATAGTGTCGCAGGGCCCCTTTAATAGGATGCGAGAGTGAAATTCCCAATGCATACTTTGTTTTTTCTTCGTTTTTGCATTGACTGGTCAATAACTGCTGCCTTGAGAATAGCAGAATTAAATTTCTATTCTACATCCATCAAAGCATTATGGCAGCAATGGAGCCATTCCTGCAAACTGCACATACAACGCTGCTGAATATTGGGCAGAACAAAAAGCACCTTAATTGAAACTACAAACCATGTTGTGTAAGTTCCATGCCAATATCTGGTGGCTGAACATAGACTACATCACCAAGTGCTTCCTGCAAGAAAAAAAAAATGACTAATTTTCTTCTGAAAAGCAAAAGCACCAGCAGCCTGACAAAACATGTCCTGCATGAAGTCATTTACAGTTAGCCGATTACAGCACTTGTGCTTGTGGCTACAGAACTGCTTTGCTGGAATTTGTCACAGCACAAAAACAGACAAGCATCAAGCTCTGATACAAAGCAGTGATATGAGGCTGTGTTTAATTTCGGCAAAGCACAAAAGTCATGCTGCTACATTCATCAAGCTACTCCAGATTGATGGTAGGTTTAGTCATAGTTAACAAAAAAGAAATATCACTGTATGCCTGGGATCAAGCACAGTAAAACATAAGCCTTGATAGTTTATTGTAAGACAAAAACATAATTGTGCAGCTGCTTCAGAAGAGCAGCAATAGCTGCCAACAAAAAGCATCAAAGCCATTTTCTGCCTCCACAAACACTGCATTATGATATCCTTGGAACATAGGTAGTAGGGGTAAGTGTGCTAATCAAAGGAAAGGAGATGCTTTTTTTTTTTTTTTTCCTATGCTTGTTGGTGTCCTTACATGATCTGTATGTGAGGAAAGAGGGGGGGGGGGGGGGGGGGGAAGCACATTTTTTGTCCAATACAGTGAAGCAGCATACTCCCAAATAGTTTCAAGCGATAGTTGGGGCAGGGGAGGAAATGAAATATGAGATTTGGCTGTGCTGTGCTACATAATAGTTTGGGAGCAGGGTGTCTTTATTCAGCCAGCATGCATCAACCCCCTCAATGTCTTTGATGTTTCCCTGCATGGTCACGTGCATCTATCCCACAGCCATTAAGTGTTGCACAAATGACTGCAAGCTACAACCAAATGCGTCAGTAAACTTTGGTAAAATTGATGTCGGTTAATGAGCATATATACCTGTGCATGCTGCGAGATGCCGACTGTACCAATATCTCCATCCATTACGACCCACTCATGTTTCTCTGAAAACCTTCGCTCTGTGAAAATGGCGAACATGAAGAAAAGAATACGTTTACAAAGTGTAACGTTGCATATCACCTAACTTAGCTTGCGTGACGAGCGATATAAGCACACACTTCGGCCACATACCACATACATCTGCGCTCTCCTTCCTGCAAAACTAAAACGACATGTGTTGCAAACTTTACGATAGTCAGTAAGGTTTTCGATCACTATACGCCGCGTAAATACAAGCTTGGCTGTAAATTTAAAGCTTCACGCAATTAAAACAACAAATTCTGACAAACTTTTGCGAAGTTTATTCCTATTCACAAAAAAGGGAAAAAGAAACAAAAACTGCCGACTCATCGACACGGCACACGAGACCGCTTCACCCGCAAAGATAAACGGTTTCGCCAAGAGGCGCGCGCTGATAAAAGCTTGTGTAGTATCACACCATTGCGACTTCAAGGGCACGCCACGCCGGTTTATCAAGTCTTCTCTTGCATCGTTACCCGCAATTATTTACTCCTGTGTAATAGAGGAATAAAAGCAGTGATCACGGCAGCTATACTAATCAAACGAAACAACGTATTCGTATTTACCGCGGCACTGCCGCAGCGTAACCGGATCCCGCATAAACATGCATCGCGACCGCGCACTTCCACGAAGAACACGTGCGCACATCGACTAAAATACAATTTGTGACACCAAGAACATGAGAGTGCGCGATGCAGAATGAATTAAATTTTTTTCGTCAAAGACGTACCGGCTTTTGATGATGGACTCAAACTGAAGCATCGGTACGAACCAGCGCATGGCTGCAAGGGTTTGAGGACACTGTGTTTCAAGTAGAGGGAATGCTGAAGCGTAGTCCGCAGGATGCACCGAACAGCTGCCATTATAACCTAAAAATTAGACTCCTACTCCAACCGCCACACAATCTACAGGATGAGTAGAAGCTTCGTCAGCTTCTCGTGCAAATGATAAGCTACGTCTCGTAGATTCGGAAAGGAACCAGACGACGCCGGCCCCCCCCCTTTTTTTTTTTTTTTCTTTTTTTTGCCAAAGTGATGATTTAGCCGCACAGCGACGCCGTCGTCGGGCGAGTGCTGGCAGTTTCGGTTTCAGAGGCAATGTCGGCGGTGCTACAAAAACAAAGTGCGCAGGCGTAATTACGCAGCATTCACATGCAAAATTATTTCAAACGACTCGCAAACGTATTTCATATGACGAACTGCCCTAAACAGTATGTGATGCACAGCTAATTTTGATCGGCTGTTCGTCGGTTTCGATAGTTTCGATCATGGAGGAAAGGTCGCCATCATTCTTCTTACACCGTGGTCGCCACGGCTTCGATTAGCGGGACTAGTTTGAATCCTACGCGGGATGTTGTCGAGATGGCAGTTTTCAATGTATAAATATTCTTAAGACGCAGCGTTTGCTTTTTGCCGTGGGCCTCTCTGCCACCGTCGCTTATGAATGCGTAATGATGCTTAGCTAGCTGCCCTGCCGTGTATCAGAGAGTGACGACAACGCATGACGGTGTTCGGGTGTTCTGTGGGGCTGCTAGCTATCAGCTAACTTGTGCATATGTACTGCAGATAGTTTCATACGAATATTGCTTTAACTCGATCGGATGGCGCTCCGAACGCAGACCTGCTAAAATCCCTATATAAGAAAAGTACCGCCATCCTTTGACAAATGCCGCTTCGCTCTCTCCTGTGTTATCCTGTATCTCCGATTGGACGATGATAGCGCGCGCTTTTCATTTCTTTATATTTTCTTTTTTTCCGCCTCAGAGCCATGTTGAAAGTCCTCTGTGCAACCGCAGTCGCCGGCGGCGGCGGCGGCGCGCGCCCGGCCTGAAAGCTTCAACGTGGACTTTCTAGGTGCGCCACCGTCGACTTGGCTTTCGCAAGCAAAAAGTAAAGAAAAAGCAAGCGCTTTAGGATAGGAGGCGGCGGAGGAAAGAGTAGATGGCGGTACGTTTCTTATATAGGTAGGGTGCCTTGATGCCCGCGCGCGCCGCTGAGGGTGAGGACACGCGCGTCGTCTGCTACGGCGGCCGCCATTACGCCGCCCGCCGCAGCTGGGTAGCATGCGAAACGCGGTACCGCTTGCGGTGCACGGATACGTTCGGAAACAAGTTCACGTTAGCGAGCTTTTCTTTTATTGTTTTTTTTAAAGCTTGGACAGCGCTTAGTGCTGTTGTTCCCTAAATGCTTATTAAGAGAACGATGTACTTCATGTAAGCTGATGGCCTGTGCATGTGTTATGCGCTAGAGGTTGACGTAGACTTCGTTATGTTAAAAACGAATCGTCTTGCTTAGGCCGGAAACAACGGTTTCGATAAGTGTAAACCCTTACTTATTTTCCTCGTAAACTCTGCATTCCAAATAGACAAACAATCGTTTAAAGTACTCATATACATGTCAGCAGCAGCAGTATATGTATCTCAAGACACAAATTTTAGCGTTGCGAATTAAGCTACCTGGGCGCGATTATGGTGGCTTATTTTGCTAAGTTTACAAACAATTTACTCATTTCTTATATATGGCATCATACGTATTGTACACAGGATAAAGTACCGAGGGGCAGTATGGTGCAAATAGCCTGGTAAGATGAAATGACAGCTTCTTTATCATTATTATGCTTGCTCAAAGGATTGAAATACTGAATATATAAACACCTGCCGTTCCCCTATTCATATCTGACTTTCGGTACCACCTCTCCCGCCTCACCATTTAAAGCATGCGCTGTGCTGGCTTACCTGACACATACATGTTAGCGCTCTACCTTTATGAAGCGACACCCAGCAATTCCAGTGTACAGGTCATTTATTTCTGTGCATAAATGCTCCGCTGACAGAAGTCATTTCTCAAATAAAAGGCTCCATGGCAGAATTTGCTCATGACTGCCACTGGTCGCTTCACAGTGATCGTGAATGAGTAAAAAAAAACTGCGTAATGATTTAAGACCGGACGAGAAGGCAACCTTAAAACACAGTAGTGAAATAAATAAAACTTTAACAACTGCACCCGTACTTACATCGGCATCAGACCAGCACAGAAGGCATACTTAAAAACATGGAAATGAATATACAAAACAAGAAGGATATCATGTGCAGACATGCTTAATATGTTCCATGATACAGTTGTCATTACAAAAAATAGCGAAAGCAAAAATCAAAGGCAGATACAGGAACGACCAAGTTCAGTAAGGAATGTTTACCAAGCAAAATGCAGGATTAAAAAGCATGCACACCTGAACCAAAATCTTTTAAGCAGACACCGGGGGATCTCAGTGTGTCCATTTCTTACGAAAGGTTGACAGCGGCACAAGTTTTGCTTGCATGCCCATTCGAACTACCGGCTGGAAACTGCCGCAGGTGGATGCGCAGCCTTATTCTTGCGTACATTCTGTATATACCCTCCTTGTGCTCCATGCATACACACATGCTGCAGCGGTGTACCTTGCTTAGGTAGGCTGTAAGTGAACGAAGCGGCGACTTCATTGTTATTATTTTATCCGTTATTTTATTGGGTCCCTTGGAAAGCGGTACAGCTTCCAGCCGTTCCTAGAATGGTTGGTGCACTGCGGCACGCAACACCCGGGCATGGTGACGGAAGCGAGCGCGTACAACTGGAGGTAAACGAGCACCGGTCTAACAACAAAGCGCACGCCACGCACAAGTGACCGGTCGGGGGCGTCAAAATGGCGGCCACGCTGCCGCCAAGGTCGAGGAAGCGGCACCTGCCCCTTCAAAAGCTGACACCACTCTAAGCGGGGGCGCTAGCATCGAGGCACTCTATATATAGGGATTTTAAGACCTGCGAGAACTGCTGACCGCCTACGCCTAACTTTCGATCACGATCGGCTACTTTGCGCAAGCTGCGGAAGGCAGCCAATCGTGGTCCAGGATTTCGATATGGATTGGACTCGATCGTGATCAAAAGCGGCCACTTCATTGCTGGAGAGGCACAGACCATGTCCACGGGTGGGAAAGAACTGATTTGCAGGTTCCGAGGTCCGAAGCCACCAGTAGGCGCCTTAGTAGCGGCGCGTTACCCATGGAGGAAGGAAAAAAACTCCATGGCGTTACCTTACCTTGCTACGGGAAATATGGCGTCATCCCAAGAGGCTCCGTGCTTGCAGAAGCGATGTGCGATATAATCTGTCCCCTGAACGCTTGCATCGCCCCCGTGAAAACGATACATGAAGCGTTTGTGCGATTTATGTGGCTGAATAGAAATGTGTTTCATATGCTCATACCATAGCCTATACAGATAAATCAGCTAGAATTAAGACTTAATTCCCTCTCCAGAATTGTCAGTACCATGGTGCAATCACAGCAGCCTAATGCGAAATTTGAGCGCAGCTCTATACGTGTTTTCATTTCGCGTGTCAATATTTTGTATTATGATTATATAGGTACACGGTTTATATTAGGAAGAGAACGCTGCGACTAGAGTGCGTAGCTGACACGGGCAATCTGTCTCGTGCGGCACATAGCAAACGGAGCGAAGTGCGGCGCTTCGCTAGTCGGGAGATCAAAAGAGCCTCCCCCCTCGGAAGCGCAGATGAGATCGCCCACGCGGCGGCGGATGCTGTGGTCGCCGGCAACTCGGCGTATGCGCAGGCCGCAGGCCGTCTCCTCTCCGCTTTCCGCCTCATGCTTTCATCCCCCGCTACGCTCCGCTTTCATCTTTCGCTGTGCTCAAGGTGTTCGACTAGAAGGAGATGAGGCAATGGAACATATAAGAACAATGATGACAGAAAAATTTAAAGAACGAAACATAGCCTGTGCTCAATCAGGTGAGGATAGACTAGTCAGTGCAGTGGCTCTACTGGCACAAAGCGAGTGGGAAAGGGCAGAGAAGAGGGTTCCTAGTAGCACGTCGACAGGTCCTGATGGCATCTGTTGATAAAGACATTGGGCCCAGAATCCACGAAAGCATTAAGAGAGGCAGTGAGCAAAATGATATTGGACAGTAAAGCCCCCGACGGGTGCACTGAGCAGGATGAGCATGATATATAAGGGAAGGGGGGACAAAGCCGACATAAACAACTACCGTCCCATAACAGTGACATCAGTGGTTTACAGGGTGGTGATGCAGATTATAAAGGACAGACTGCAGGCATGGGTGGAGAGTGAGGAGGTGCTGGGGGAACTACAAAATGGGTTCCGGAAACAAAGAAGGTTAGAAGATAATCTGTTCTCATTGACACAGTGTATAGCCTATGACAGTGTAATCCAAAAGGATTTGTGGGACATACTGGGCACTCTAGATGTGGAAGATGGAGTAAGAAATCTTTTAAAAGACATCTATAAAAGTAACAAAGTGCTTATAAAATGGGAAAACAAGGTATCTGGGCCTATAGAGATACAGCAGGGGCTTAGGCAGGGGTGCCCTCTGTCACCTCTGTTGTTCATGCTGTATTTACAAGGATTAGAGAAAAAATTAGAGAGGAGCAGACTTGGCTTCAACCTTTCCTATTTCAAGCAAGGAGAATGGATTAAACAGTCATTACCAGGACTGATGTATGCAGATGACATTGTACTTATGGCTGACAGCAAGGAAGACTTGCAGAGATTAATGGACATCTGTGGTAAAGAGGGAGATAGCTTAGGTTTGAAGTTTAGTAAAGAAAAATTGGCAGTCATGATTTTTAATGATAATCAGGGCAGCGGGCATAGGATACAGGAGGTTACGCTGGAGGTGGTGGATAAGTACAAATATCTTGGAGTGTGGATAAACAATGGGGCTGAGTACCTAAGGGAACATGAAAAATATGTAACGGTAAAGGTAGCAGAAATGCAGCTGTGATGAAAAATAGGGCACTGTGGAATTACAATAGGTACGAAGTGGTGAGAGGGATTTGGAAAGGGGTGATGGTCCCTAGTTTGACTTTCGGCAATGCGGTCCTGTGCATGAGATCAGAGGTTCGAGCAAGGTTGGAAGTTAAGCAGCGAGGGGTAGGTAGACTGGCTCTGGGAGCACACGGAAATACACCAAATCAGGGGGTACAGGGTGACATGGGATGGACGTCATTCGAGGGCAGGGAAGCCAGCAGCAAGATAGAATTTGAGGAGCGATTGAGAGAAATGGCAGAAAAGCGGTGGGCAAGGAGAGTTTTCAGTTATTTGTACATGAGGAATGTTGATACAAAATGGAGGAAGCTGACCAGAAAACTGTCAATCAAATATTTGGACTGCAGGAGGGGTGCAAACCAGGAAACAGCGGTTAAGAAAAAGGTTAAGAAAACAGAGAGGGGTCTGTGGAAAACAGGGATGCAGACGAAATCAGCACTGGGAACATACCGAACTTTCAAGCAAGAAATTGCCAAAGAAAACATCTACGATAATTCTAGGGGAAGCTCTTTGTTGTTTGAAGCCAGGACGGGAGTATTGCGGACTAAGATGTATCGAGTCAAGTACCAAGGTATAGACACGTTGTGCTGTGCATGTGGAGAAGAAGAGGAAAGGGCTGAACACCTCATACTTTTCTGTAAAGGGCTTAACCCTACAGTGCAAAGCAACGGGGCTGATTTTTTCAAAGCATTGGGGTTTAGGGACAGTGAAGGCAAAAGAGACTTTAAGCGGGTAGAAATAACCAAACAGAGGTTATCTGATTGGTGGATAAAATCAAGGCAGGGGTGAAATTTCACCCACCACAAAGTACAAAATATGTTAATAGTCATGGCTAGGTGGCGTATGCCACCGCCCGGTTTAAAGGGTTCAGCCTCATCCATCCATCCATCCATCCGTGCTCCTTCGCTCGGTTACGAGGTACCACGAGACACACCAACGCTTAGCACAGGAATGGGCGTCTAAGAGCTGCGCTCTAAAAGGAGCCAATGTAACCCTGATTAGTAGCAGTATAATTCATTTATAGAAAGGCAGCAGTAGCGCACCCAGGATCTCTGCCGGGGGGGGGGGTTGACAGTTTGCCAATACCACTAATTGGCAATACTGCCAATACCACCTAAACAGCACTAATTTTGATTTCTTCACGTGAAATTGTCAAATAAATGCGTTTTGCGAGTGTGCAGACGGTTGCGCATCTTACATCTTAGTTGCAGTACTCAAATGCGTAAGGAAAGGAAAGGAGTTAAACAAAAGGGGGGGGGGGGGGGCGGTTAAGTCGGCCTCAGGGGGGTGTTACAACCCCCGAATCCCCCCCCCGTCGGTGCGCCACTGAAAGGCAGAGAGGTCGGCCCAATCTTGTGCGTTCTAACCAGATAATCTGCACTGGGGAAGGCAAAGGGGAACGAAAGAAAGGTGGAGGTTGATAAAAATATTGGTGCAATGATATAGTCATCAAAACAGCAGCATACTTGAAATGTTGAAGCTAGTCCTGTGTCGATCATGTAAAAATTGTAACATGGCCTATACTAGTATATCTCAGGTGGGGCCAAGGAACCAGAATAACATCCTCTGATAATTACTTGGCATTGATGTTTGCCAGAGAAGAATCTAAAGTTTGCGACTACTGTCTGTATGTTAGGAAGATGCAAAAAAAAAATGTCACAGTTTCGCCCTAAGGGCGAAGCAATGAATGCGATAGCAACACAGCAATGTCATACGAAGTAAGGTGAGCGGCTTTGGTAACAATATGAATTGTAGTAAACATGAGCTGATTAAGTAAGCAGGTGTGCTGCGGCGTAAGTAGACCGACATGAAGAGAGACTCGATGACCACGAGAAGGCGCGTGTGAAACGGTGGTGTTGATGAGAAGCGCTTCCCGTGGGCAGCGCGCGTGCGAAGGGACACACCTGTAGCGCTGCACTGCCGATCCGGGCAGCATTACATGTGTAGCGTGCGTTGGAAAATGTGACCCGACTATTACTAACTGAAGCAACAAGCGTGGTGTGAGCGCGCACAAACAAACATGAAGAGATCACACTGAATGACTGCAGACAACGACTGTCAAAACGCTGGCAGGAAGCATACGCCGGTGCGGGCGAAGGTACGTGCGGTCTATCGCTTCAACAGGAACTGAGCCGCGAATGCACGGCTCATAAAGGTCAGAGCCGTGTGGAGATAAGAGACGGTGCGGCGAGCGACGAGCGCGGTTGTTGGCAGAAGAAAAGTGCGCCCCCCCCCCCCCCCCCCCCCCCCCCGCTTCCTCCGGCGCTGGCTTCCCGCTTCCTTGCTTGCGCGCGGGAGAGATAAGAGACCGTGCGGCCGAGCGACGAGCGCGGTTGTTGGCACAGTAGAAGTACCCCCCCCCTCCCTCCGGCGCTGGCTTCCCGCTTCGTTGCTTGCGCGTGGGGGATTAAGTGCGTTCGCTCTCCGTGATAGCGTGCGTCCCAGCACGCTTGCGCTCGGGCATACGGCGCGCGGTGAAGATTTTATCTATACGGAACCTCACGGCGACGGCGACGACGACGGCGACGGCGACGGCGACGGCTACGGCGACGGCGACGGCGACGGCGACGCCGACGGCAGAAATCCGGTTGAAGTGTCCATATAATTGCTATCGCAATAATATGTGCGTTAAGTGTCTCTATAGTACATGGAAGTGGTCGCAATTGGGGCTGTTTGTGATCAGTCTAGATTGCCAATATAAACTTAATATGAAGTCAGCATAGTGTTTCTTTCCATCTTCTGCATTGTCCCTACTATCGCAGCTTATGAAATCATTTTTAAATGTGCTTTTTTGCCTTCAATGTTTGAACAGAGGTGGGGGAAGAAAGAAGTATAAAGGCTCCGAGTGCATATTAACGGTAAAAAATGTTTTTTGGCAAAAGAATATTTGTGGCCGTAGCATAACTTTACCAATCATCTGTTATTTATTGTTGCAAGGCACATATAGCACTTTTGCATAGAAAACTATTATTTTTATGATTGAAGCTAAACAGTCTGATGCCATTTCCACCGACCAGAGTACCCAAGGCACAAATTTTGAGATATTGTGGTCCCCGATATGTCCTGGTTAACCTCTCTTCCTTTCGTTTATTTATTTCTCCTCTCCATAGAGGACTATTACATAATTTTTCTGAAGGCAAGCAAAGCTCATAAGCTACTTACTGTTGATATAGCGTTAACATATGCTGAAGTATTAGTGGCTTGAGCTTTAGGGGTGTGGTAAATTCACTGTTCCAAAAATGAATCCAACATATTTGATTCACTATTAAATTTACTAAACGCTTCGTCTCAAATACTATGTAAATATTATTTAAATATTATAGGCTGGGAGTCAGCTTTCAACAGCATGTAATATAAGGCACTACTGGCCCACATTAATAATAAACGAAAAGATGTTAACACTCATCAATATGAAACAACTTCAAAAGCTTGTAGCATCACAAAACAATGAAGTCTAATGTTTCTGCCTATTCTAGTCTATTGTTGCTAATGGTTGCCACCACCTGCAATCGCAGTGGCGGCAGCCATTGGGGAAAAATGCATGATTCTTGATTGTAGTGCGACAGTACTTTGTGATACTTGCAACACAGAAGTCAAAGGTGTCTTCAGTTTCTCAGATATAGTGACAGATTACAGAAAATTGCCCTTAAGACAATGTTGAGCAGCTTCTTTCTTGCACGTGACTCCAAAATAACTAAAGATATACAAATAAGTTCATGAACTTAATTATTCACCTAACTTGTATGCCATAGCCAGGCTTGTTTCAATGAAAGTATGCACCCCAAGATATCTATAGAATCTATCTGGGGTGCACCTTAACAAATGTTTGGTGGGGATTAATTTCTGGCTCACTTCACTCAAAAGTTTTGTATAATTTTCAAATTTTCTTCAAAAACAATTTAAAAAATTTTTTTAGCCCATAGTCTATAAAAACCAGCCAACTGCTGGGCACAAGAACGGAGGTGATACTGCCAAAGCCACATGAGAGGTATTGGTGGTTTAAAATGCTATACATGGATACCACAACAGCCAAATATATGTTGGATAATTTTAGAAATGTCAGTAGATGGCACTAGATGTCCACTTCAGATGCATTTCTTTAATTTTATTTTTAACATTTTTAGTTGGGTGCACAATGAAACAACATCCTAATGCAGTGCAATGTGTGCTGTGCAAAAAGACCAACCAAAAAATCACGGCAGAATTCATCGAACGATGACTGTCGACGGTAATGCTCTATCGGGCAATCTAGCGACAGACCATATTCTTGAAGTCACGTTTATTTAACATGTGTAATGGTAATTCCGAGACTTTTGTTGCTTCGGCTACCTGACACATACTCCGATATCGTCACACTTTGCTATGGCACTCGCTTGCCAAGGTTGCCCACGAGCGTGGAAGCATAACAACAACTGTACGATGCCAATGAAGTGACGATAGAATGACGAAAAAGGAATGACACTGATTGAACAACAAAGGCATATAATGACGACAGCATGCCAATGAAATGTTGATTTATAAATTATTACGATGGTATAACGGCGACCACGTGACGATGACATGACGACAATCAATGACGACGACGGTATGACGACAACCGAACGAAGAAGCGGGAATGACGACGATGGGACGACCAAGAAGGCATGATGCATGATAGTGCCTGTATAACGATGACGCAATGAGGATGATGGCATGACAACAGCGGCATAATCACAATTGAATGACGACAGCATGGTTACAATATAATGACGAACAAGGAATGATGTCGATGGATCGACGATGTGGTATGACAACAACAGCATGACGGTAGTCGGATGCCGAAGTTACAATGATGAGAATGGAATGACCGCGATGGCATCCCGACGATGGTATGACAATGAATGCATGACGATGACTGTATAACGATGATGCAATCATGATGATGGCATGACAACGGCATGAAGACAAAGAAATGACGATGACTGTATCACGGAACCTATATGACAACGACAGCATGACGAGAGTTGGATGAGAAAGCGGGAGTGGCGAAAGCGCGACCACAATGGCTTTACGACGACTGTCGGCAAGATAGCGACTGCCTGATGATGATGGCATAACAAGGGTGGCATAATCACAATGAAATAACAGTATGATTTCAATACGACAAGAAAGATAGACGTCAATAAAATGACGAAGGCGGTATGACGACGGCTTGATGACAATGGGATCACATTACTGAAATGATAACAATGACAGCGTGACGATGATTGTGCGATGACTGCATGAGGACAGTCGGATTACAAAGCTGGAATGACGACGATGCAATGACCACGACAGCATCACGATCCTGAACACAGACCTAGTAGCCCAAGCCCAAGCTATTTGACAACTTGGACCACTGGGTTGTGGTTAGAAGGTGTGCAATCACAGTATGAGAGTCAGATAACGAAGATGGAATGACGATTGAATGACCACGACGGCATCACTATGGCTGTGTGACACCGACTGCATGACGACGGTATGTCGACGATGGCATGACAAGTGTCGGCTGACAATCTGGAATGACAGCGATGCAACGACCACGAGAGCATACCTAGTGGCTCAAGCTATTACACAACTAGGGCCACTGGGTCGGGGTAGAAGGCATGATGGCAGTGGCATGACAAGAGTAAGATATTGCGAAGCTGGAATGACGACAATGGTACAACCATGACAGCATCACGACCAGGAGCACATACCTAGTGGCCCAAGCAGGTAGACAACTTTGGCCACCGAGTTGGCGTAAGAGGCTAGAGAAATAGATTGATAGGCCCAAAACGGCTGAAGTACGCAAATACTGCATTCACATTAAAAGCAAAAGAGTGTTTAAGGTGCAGTGCTGCTCTCCACATGGCCTCAGTGTTACAAGCTTTTCCACACAAAATTGAATCTGTGACAGCCTTGCAAGTACCATGTTTTGGCCTCGTTGGTATGACATCTTTTCTAGTGTTCAGCACAGAAACTTAAGAAAAAACGCACATGCTTGTGTGGTCCGTCTTCCGCCCGTTTTTTTTCTCAAGTTAATGTGCTAAACACTACAAAAGCTGTGACTGCCAGTTAAGGTATTGTCAATAAAGCTTATTTGTTTGCATTATTCAGCGTTTACTACAGTAACACAACAGCGGAAGTCTGCATAGCGCACTTACCGGGCAAAAATAATCAGAACGGTTGGCCACATAGCGTGCATATTTGTTAGCCACAGAGTTAATAATAATCTTTATTTTCAGCAGACTTGATACAGAGCCTGCTGGAGGGGCAGAGGCTAAAGATACCTGAAGAAGACCTCTGACCCTTTACAGTTCGTAAGCGGTGATAAAATACAAACAAGCAAAAACAGTCATGTTTTCTTTGCACAAAATCAAAACAATGTCATTTTATGTCTTAATACATTATCAAAACAATATCACTGTAGATACGCATCTATGCAGCATTAATATAGTTATTATTACACATTTAATTTCATAAAATACATGTTTTGGCAGGTAAAAAATACATAGACTACATACCCATGGAGACATTCATACAATACACACATATGTACACATATACACACATATATTTCCTGCACCAATATATCAAAAGTAAGGACACAAAACCATACAAAAATTTATAAGTGTACTTAACTTTAAAGTTATAATTACATTTTGAATGTGGTTTCTGAAAATCTTTGGACTGTTACTGAAGTTCTCTTCAAGCTTGTTTAGCACTTAAAGTATTTTGTATGCTCTTTTCTGTCTTCTGTATCAAGTTCATATTTCTTAAACCAGTCATTTAGGGAATCTTAGACAACAGCCAGAATTTATTTAATCACTTTTTGTGTAAAGTTTGTTTTGGTGTTTAAGTGATTTGCTTGTGATATACGATGCTTTGTAAATAGAGAAGGTGTTCTTAAATCATGCACTTTACCATAATTAAAAAAGAAAAACATTTTCTTTTGTAGAATAACAAGCTTGTTGTAGTTTGTGTAGTGGTGCCCACACTAGTAAGTCATATGTAAGTTTAGGATAGAAAAGGGAATAATAAATAGGCTATATTGACAAGTATTCTATTCATACTAGATTTTGTGCCACAAGTATCTGATTAATATATGTAACCGGATATATTCCTATTAAGCTTTTTAGCCACATTTCAAATTAAATTAAACAGTGATGTCCTAGGCATTTAGGATAGTATTCGAAGAACCTGCTTTAGTACATATATCTTGAAATTTTTGTATATACTTTTTGAAACAAACAAGCTAAGTGATAGCTGAACAATAAGTGAACATAACAATATATCACCTTTATTGTTCAAAACTTATACATATTACACACATAAACATGACAGCAGGCCTCCAAATGAGTACCCATTATATTAGATGATATGCAGTAAAAATAACAATATAATAAATAAGAAGGTATTGGTGACTAATCAATGAACATAACACACTTGTGTACAGTCAAGAGCAAGTCTGCAGACTGCAAATGCCATGGAAAAAAAAGCACACACACACACACACACACACACACACACACACACACACACACACACACACACACACACACACACACACACACACACACACACACACACACACACACACACACACACACCGGGTGTATATTTTTTATGCTACCAGAATTTAAAAAAAACTGCCAGTGGCATATCACACAAATCTAATCATTGAGCTGGGTTACTTGAAGAGGGGGACATTGCTTACACTAAAAATTAAAAGTGCAAAATTGCCTAATTAACAAAATGTCACTGAATGTCACCTAACCTAACCTAAATTACTTGAGCACACTATTGCAATATACAAATTGAAGCCAGTGACTTCACAAGTCAGATCCACTTGAAAGTTTTGAAAAACTAGCACCAGTGTCAAGATAAGCTCTCTCATACTTGCGGTAAAAATGCACTGTTGTTCCACTTAAAAAAAAGAAAGCCATTTTGTGCACTGAACCTAAAAATTACTGGAACATCAATGCATTTCACTGCAAACTTTGGGAACGTATATATCAAAACTGTGGTGGTGTGGAGCAGAGGTAGAACACCGGGCCTCTAATCCGAAGGTCGTAGGTTCGAATCCTCCTCCGGTCCACTACATTTTCAGGCTTGGAGGGGCGTCTGGCACCGCCAAAAAAATTAAAATTTAAAAAAAATAATAATAATTGCCGAGAGCCAGTGGGACTATACTAGTCCAGGTGCAACCAAATTAGGAAGGCCCACTAAGCTTCAACAAAACCACTTCCTCACCAGAACAGGAACAGGCCTCTGGTGCAGTATTCAGCCACTACCTCCCTCATGACTCCCGCAATTAACCCATGGCCTTCAGTCCTTAACGGCTGCAGAGCACCTGACCAAGGCGGCGGTCAAAGCTGCGACGTGGCAGAGGGTGCTAATAATCTCTGGATCCGAACAGGCCACCATTGGAAACTGAACCTGGCCACGTTCAACACACGAACGCTCTCGAGTGAGGCTAGCTTAGCAGGGCTGTTTGAGGAATTATCAGGCATTGCCTGGGATATTATTGGCCTTACTGAGGTTAGAAGAACTGGTGAGGCTTATACAGTGCTGACTTAACGGCCATGTCCTCTGCTACAGAGGTCTTTCAGATAAGAGAGAATACGGGGTAGGATTTCCAATCCATAAGGACATAATGGGCAACATTGACGAATTCTACAGCATTAATGAGAGGGCAGTAGTCGTAATAAAGGAGGTATATAATAAAGGTAGTACAGGCCTACGCCCCAACCTCCAGTTACGATGATGAAGAAATAGAACAGTTTTATGAAGATGTTGAATTAGCGATGAGAAAGGTGCAAACTCAGTATACTGTAGTCATGGGCGACTTCAATGCAAAAGTGGGGAAATAGCAGCCTGGTGAACAAGCAATTGGCAACTACGACATCAATACTAGGAACACTAAAGGAGAAATGTGGTAGAATTCGCGGAAAGCAATAGGCTCCGTATATTGAATACCTTCTTAACGAAGCATAGCAACAGGAAGTGAACCTGGAAAAGCGCTAATGGAGAACAAGAAATGAAATAGATTTCATACTCTCGGCCGATCCCAGCATAGTGCAGGATGTAGAAGTGTTAGGTAAGGTAAAGTGCAGTGACCATAGGTTCGTGAGGGCTAGGATTTCTCTCAATTTGAAGAGAGAAAGAGTAAAATTAGTCAAGAGGAAACAGGCCAACCAAGACGCAGTAAGGGTAAAAGCAGACCAATTCAGGCTGGTGCTCGCAAACAAATATGAAGCTTTAGAACAGAAAGATGAAGATAACATAGAGGAAATGAATGAAACCGTAACTAGGCTGATCTCAGAAGCAGCAATTGAAGTGGGAGATAAGGCACCAAGGCAACCAGTAGGTAAGCTCTCTCAAGTAACAAAGGACCTAATAAAGAAACGACAAAGCATGAAAGAGTCAAACTCAAGAGATCAGACAGAATTCGCTGAACTGTCAAAACTGATCAAGAAAGAAAGTAAGGGATATTTGAAATTATAACGTGGGAAAGGTTGAGGAAGCTGTAAAATATGGACGCAGCATTAAATCAGCGAGAAGAAAACTTGGCATAGGACAAGGCCAGATGTATGCACTGAAAGATAAGCAGGGTAATAATCAGCAATATCGATGTCATAATAAAAGCAGCGGAAGAATTCTACACTGACCTGTACAGTTCTCAGAGCAGCCAAGCTACTTTCATTCGAAGTAGTGATGAACAGGATACAGAGGCTCCTTCTATAACTAGCGATGAAGTTAGTGGGGCCTATCAAGACATGGCCTGGGAAAAAGCGGCTGGAGAAGATGCAATAACAGTCGATTTAATAAAATATGGAGGAGATATCATGCTTGAAAAGCTTGCGGCCCTTTCCACGCAATGCCTCATGACTTCCGGAGAACTGGAAGAATGCCAACATTATACTAACCCATAAGAAGGGAGATGTTAGAGAATTGAAAAATTATAGGCCCATTAGCTTGCTTTCAATACTGTATAAAATATTCACCAAGATAATTTCCAATAGAATAAGGGCCACACTTCAATCAACCAAGAGAAAAGGCTGGCTTCAGGAAGGGATATTCTACAATGGATCACATCCTATGTCATCAGTCAGGTAATCGAGAAATCTGCGGAGTACAATCAACCTCTCTATATGGCTTTCAAAGATTATGAAAAAGCATTTGATTCAGTAGAGATACCAGCAGTCATAGAGGCATTGCGTAATCAAGGAGTACAGGAGGCATACGTGAATATCTTAGCAAACATCTGCAAGGATTCCACAGCTACCTTGGTTCTCCACAAGAAAATTAGAAAGTTGCCTATCAAGAAAGGGGTCAGGCAAAGAGACACAATCCCCTCTTCCGAACAAAAGCATCGCCGCGATGCTAAAAAAAATAGGCGTAAGAAGAAAAAGAAGGCAGGCAAAGCGAAAGTACACAAAAAAAGTTAATGTCACGACGGCACATTCAATGATCGAAGAAGCAAGCTCACGAAGATAAATGAATAGTAGAAACAAAGAAGGGAATGAGAGACAAAAATGAAAAGAAACAAAAATGAGTTACGGACGCGCAATGTACGGCTTCATGCGCACAACATGAACTATGTCCGAGCTCGGCTGTCTTTGTGTCCTGCTCCGTGTCTGCGATGTTGTGTCCGGGACGATGTTGTGTCCGGGACGATGTTGTGTCCGGGACAACTTTGTAGTTTACGTCACTGACGCGGCAGAGCACTTTATACGGACCGAAATACCAGCTCAGCAACTTTTCACAGAAGCCACGACGGCAAATGGGGGTCCACACCCAAACTTGGTCCCCGGGGTTGTAGGACACGTCCCTGTGGCAGATGTAGCGTCATGCGTCTGCCTGCTGCTGCTGGCCGATGTGCAGCCACGCGAGCTGCCGAGCTTCCTCGGTGTCAGTTGTCAATAGGTCAGCGTCTTGACACTGCAGCAAAGCCTCCAGCAACATCTGGACTTAGCGACTGTAGAGAAGGCGAAAGGGCGTGAAGCGCGTCGTCTCTTGCACGGCAGTGTTATACGCGAAGGTCACGTAAGGCAAGATCCGATCCCATGTTTTGTGTTGGACGTCGATGTACAGTGCGAGCATGTCTGTGACTGTGTTATTCAGTTGCTCGGTAAGTCCGTTAGTCTGCAGATGATACACAGTCGTCTTGCGATGCCTGGTGTTGCTCAATTCAAAAACTTCATCCACAAGCTGCGCTGTGAATGCTGTCCCTCTGTCTGTTATTACAGTAGAGGGAGCACCGTGATGCAAGACGATGTGGCGCATGAAGAATTGCACTACCTCTGAGGCCATGGCTCGTGGGATCGCCTGCGTCTCAGCATAGCATGTTAAATAATCAGTCGCGACGATCAGCCATTTGTTGCCTTCGGCAGACAGAGGAAACGGTCCGAGAATGTCCCTGCCGACTTGATCGAAAGGCGTGTGAGGTGCTTTATTAATTGGCTGAAGTAAGCCAGTCGGCTGTGATATGTGAAGTGCGCGAGTGCCGTGATCGTAGTGGGCAAGTGCCAGAAGTGAGCTACAAGCAAGCAAGCGACAGCCATGATGGGGACTTGGAAGAAGAGGGAGAAGAGGATGACCAGGGTGCGGGGGCAGCGGCCGGTCGAGCTCCTGGCCCAAGGCCGCTCCAGGCTCCCACCTGGGATCGACACGACAACCAACTTCTTCCTGCAGTCTGGGGTTGGCGAACGTCGGTAGGGCGTCCGACCCAGGCGGTCCAGCGTCTCCAGCGCCGTGCCCGAGCTCCGGCTGGCGAACGCCGCAAGGGCGTCTAGCCGTTACCCGCCTCCACTATGCCTGTCTTCACAGCAGTGTCGATCATGGCTGCCTGACGATAAGGTGCCCACCGACATAAGAAGAAATGATCCCCTTGTACCGGTCGCAGAGGTGAAGCCCTTGGACTTGGTATCCGGTGACAAGACCTCTACCGTACTAGGGTGACCCATCCAGGTTCCCAACGTCACAGCGAAACTTGCAGAACTTCCTCCTGCATTATTGGATCCCTGGTGTTCGCCTGGGGGCGACCAGGATTTTCTTCGACTGCTTCTAGTTTCGTCACCGCTACTCCACTTCGAGCTCCGCCTGTGTCGCCGCTTCTAGCCCATCCCACAGCTCCAGTGCGAACCATGAAACTGTAGGCCCCCTTCCGACTTTTATGCTTTCTTTCTGGACTTATTCCTTTTTTTTTTGGTGATTAGTTTGCTGAGTTTCTTTTTCTCTTTTCGCTGTATTTTCTTTAATGAATGGCTTGTTGTGGTAACGAACGGCTTCGTCATTTCATGCGCTGAGGCTGTACCTCAGTAGCGAGTAATTTATTGAAAGAACCTCATCACATCGGCTTAATGGATGGTGTCTTGCAGCGCTGGCATTCACGACAGCCTTTAACATACTGTTTGACGCTTGCCAAAAGCCCGGGCAAATAGTACATTTCGCTTACTCTAGCGAATGTTCGTGAAAAGCCTGAATGGCCAGATGTCGGTTCGTCATGGCAAGCAAAGAGGACATCGTCTCACATGTCCCTTGGAACCACCAAGAGGTAAGCATGGCTGGTCGAACGGGCATTCTTCTTATATAGCACGTTGTCTCTCAGACAGAAGGACGTCAACGTGCAGGACAGATGGCGTGGTATGGCTGTGTCGCAGCCCTCTAAATGATCGATGATCGGTCGAATCTCAGCGTCGTCCCGCTGCCGTCTGCTTAGTCCGACGAACTAATGGCGCCCAGGAAGCCATCATTGTCCTCTGTTTCCTGACTGACAGGATCAATGGGTGCAGGGGACAGCGTGTCAGCGTCTTCATGCTTACGGCCAGACTTATAAACGATGGTGACGTCAAATTCCTGTAGCCGCAAGCTTCACCGTGCCAGTCGTCCTGAAGGGTCATGCATGCTTGCCAACCAACAGAGGGCATGGTGGTCCGTCACTACTTTGAAGGGACGACTATAGAGATAGAGGCGAAACTTGATGATCGCCCACACGACCGCGAGGCACTCCTTCTCCGTAGTCGAATAATTTGCCTCGGCACAGAACAGGGAGTGGCTGGCATACGCTATAACTCTTTCCATTACATCTTGAAGCTGGACAAGCACTAGGCCAAGGCTAATGTTACTGCGTCGGTCTATCTAAGTCTATCTAACGAGTCGTCGAAGGGGGCAGTGGATACACGTCCTTTTTAGTCATGTTGGGTAGTCGACGCAGAAGCGTAGAGTTGCTTCTTTCTTTTTGACAAGAACGACCGGAGACGACCACGGAATGTTGGAAGGTTCGAGGACGCCATCGTTAAGCGGACTTGCATACGTATGGCTTCGCGTACTTTTGCGAACATGCGGTAAGGCTGCTGGTGTATCGGGCGTGCGTCTTCGTACGTGATGATCCTGTGTTTAGTGATGGAAGTCTGGCGTACCTTTGAAGAACTTGTGAAGCAGGTCCTGAATTCTTCTTCTTCTTTTTGGGGTTTTACATGCCAAAACCAGTTCTGATTATGAGGCACGCCGTAGTGGAGGGCTCCGAATTCATTTTGACCACCTAGGGTTCTTTAATGTGCACTACAATGCAAGCACACGGGCGTTTTTGCATTTTGCCTCCATCGAAATGCGGTCGCCGTGGCTGGGATTCGATCCTGTCTTGTGCTCAGCAGCGCAACGCAGGTCCTGAATTCAAACAAGAGCTTGCGCAGGGCTGTGTGGCTATCGGTGGACAGATCAGAATAACGCCCAGAGACGTGTCTGCTGTCTCCACGACTTCTGATGTGAAACAGTTGTTAACGTTTGCTACTGCGTCTGGAAACGCTAACAAAGTGCCGCGGAACAGGTGTCGGTGCTGGTTGCTGAAGTTGGTAAAAAAAATGTCGCAGTTTTGCCCGAAAGGCGAAGCATCGATTGCGATAGAAAATTGGTAGAGAGCTATTCGGAGTAGGGATAGTAGTTTTATCGGCTGCATAAACTTGCCCACATTGGCTTACTAACTGAATCAACAATCATGGTGTCAGCGCGCACAAGAGATCACACTGAATGACCGCAGCCAACGACTGTCAAAACGCTGGCAGCAAGCGCAGGTTCGCGCGGTCTATCGCTTCAACGGAAACTGAGCGGCGAATGCACAGCGCATACAAAGGTCAGAGCCATGTGGAGATAAGAGACGGTGCGGACGACCGGCATCCCCGGGCAAAGCGCAAAGAAGAAGTTGTTGGCAGAGGAGAAGCTGCCCTCCCCTCCCCCCCTCTTCCCGCTTTGTTGCTTTCGCGTGGGAGATTGAGTGGCAAGATACGCCTTTGGTGCCGGAGCACAGCACCGCCCGCTTCCCTTCCTCCCATAGCCCGACGGTCTTTCGCGCGACGGTCACGTTTGCTTTCCGCCGAGCGTTTGCTCTCCGTGACAGCGTGCGTCCCCCGCACAAAGCTTCGCTTGCGCATACGGCACGCGGCGACGATTTTATCGCCCTTGAAATCTATACGGAACCTCACGGCGACGCCGACGGCAGAAATCCGGTAGAAGTGTCTATATAATTGCTATCGCAATAAAAGCAATTGCAAATGGAGATCACAAAGCTGTATAACACTTCGAGCAACACAAACACCTTGTTTCAGTAGGTGTTCTAAGTTAGTTTCGGCCACCACTTCGCCATCGCGTAAGCCACAGCATGTGAAATTGACAAGGACTCTGGCTTGTGGAGGAAGCGTTACACTGTCTGCAGAAATATGAAGTACATCACCACGCCATTGGCCATCTTGCAGGTCGACTGCTCGTTCGGCAGAGAAAGTGATACGACACTCTTGCAGATCAGTAATAGCACCGTACTCCTGCAGGAAGTTAACCCCAAGAATAACGTCGCAGGAGCATTCACATAAGACAAGGCAGCTCGCTACGAATGCAGATCCTTGAATCTCAACTCTAGTCGTGCAGGCGCCCAGTGGAGTAATGACGTGGCCACCAGCTGTCCGAATCTGCGAGTTATGCCCAGGACGTGATTACTTTCTTCAGCTGCGTTGCCACTTTCCCGCTTAATATCAAGAAGTCAGCGCCGGTGACCAATAAAGTACTAACGGCATAAACGTCAATAGTCACTGGTATATCGAGTGAAAGTCAGTTGTCCCGTGCAGCTGCAGGCCCGATGTCGGATTGGTATCTTTCCGTATTTGCGTCGATCAGAGGTCTTCAGCACTTCGACCGTCAACGACCTCGCCCCCATAGATCGCCTCAGTTTGTTTTCCCGGCCGGCTGGGCGACCGCTCGGGAGAATACCGCTGGGGTGGAGGTGAAAATCGACTTGGAGACGGCGATCGCGACTGCCGCCCGGCAGGCGGTGACAAACGCTGCTGAGAGAGGTAGTCCTGAATGTCCCAGGGTCGCTGGCCGTATCGGGGTGGCGGCGATTATGCGGAAAAGCTACGAAGCCCAAGGCGCCGGTATGGGCACAGACAGTACAAGTGGTCAGCTTCACCACAGTGGAAGCACAGAGGCCAGTGATCGGGTGTGCGCCAAACATCTGACTTCCGAGGGGGCATGCATCTGTTGTCAACGTAGTGAACCGCTTGCTCCGAACGATGGGCAACTGGAGCAGCACGAGCAAAGGGCGGCGGTGTGTACCCAGCGTCATAGTACGATATCGCCTGCGCCGACTGAAGTGACACTGTAGACTGTAGGAGGAGCACGAACGAACAGCGGCGGAGAGGAAGCAGGGTGCTTTAAAGCTTCCGCGTAGGTCGCACGGTGGTATTCAGGAGGCACTGCCGAAGTGTTATCAGGAGGCAAGGTGTCACGGAGCACCTGGTGCAGCTCATCCTTGATAAAACTTGCTATGGAGCTTACTGTAAGGTGCGGGGTTACGGCAACCTTTTGCAACTCTTCACGCACTACAGAGCGGATGAGTTCTTGCAGACCGTCACCATTGCTTCCTATGGCCGTGAAAATGTCAGCAGCAGACATGCTGTTCACTTGCCGCTCATACAGGTTTGACCGATGCAGAAGCATCTTTTCCATGGTCACGGCCTTGGACAAGAACGCCACAACCGTCTTCGAAGGGCTCCGCACGAGACCAGCAAAGAGTTGCTCCTTGACCCCGCCCATCAGATGACGTAACTTCTCCGTCATTCTTGGATCAGCTCGTCTGAAGAGGCGTGTCATGTCTTCGATAGACGTCACAGTTTCGTTTGGCAACAGGACGCGGGCCTAAATCGCTCGTTCACGGCAATCAGCACTGGTGTAGGTCTCCAAAAGCTGACGACAAAACTCACGCCACAACGTCAGTTGCTCCTGGCAGTTCTGAAACCACGTACGCGCGCCATCCTCCACGCTCCACGTAGAAGTAGACGTGTCTCAGATTTTCCGCATCGTTTCATTCGTTCATGGCGGCCACACACTCGAAGTCGACCATCCAGTCTTCGACGACTTCAAACACTGTGCCATGAAACGTCGTCGACACCCATGGGCTCTCAAGTGTGTACCGGTTCGACATCGTGCTTCCCGTACCGGTTGGGGCACTTTGAACGGAAGCGCTGGTCAAACCGGTTTGATGTGGTGGAAACTGTAGCGTCGACGACTTCTGGGGACAGTCCCCTGACCCTGCGGCTAGCCCGACAGGCACTGGATTCGTAGTGCGGATCCTTGGAGGGGTCTGTAACAGCCGTGAGGGCGTGTACCCCGCACCTCCACCAGTTTGTCATGAGCCTTCAGAAGTAGTCTTGTAGGTTTAATAAACCGTAGAGCAACTGGCTCCTGGAAAACGTGTTCGTCGGGGCTGGCTCTCGAGCAGGGAAGAGGTGCGCGGTCGTCTTTGTTCTCTTGGGCTCGACCCACTCTTGCCCTCGACCCACTACCTACAGGTGGCATTATGCAGAAAACAAAGGTAATGTTCAATGACCTGGCAAGGGAACAATAATTCAGAATCGCCAGTCAGCCTCTATACTCGTGGACAACTTCCTGTGGCAATGAAGGGAAAGCTACGGGCGCATGGATGCTGCACAGGTATTATCGCGCCAAATAGTCCGGCACCGTTTGACTCTGCTTTTGGTTGCTCGGAACAGATACTGAATCGACGCAGCTTCCACGTGCGATGGTTTCGCGTTTGCCCAGACGCTGAAGGGAAAAGCTGCAAAATAAGTAAACTTTTACGCTCGGTGATGTGTTCTGTCTTATTTAATTGTTGCTAATAAGCTGTTTATGTTTTCTCTTCCCCAACCTAAACCAACGTGGATTAAAACGCGAGACTCTTTTCAGAAGCGCTCTCACTTGTGCGTGCTTTGCCTCTGTAGCTTTCGCTTCATTGCCACAGAAAGTTGTCCGCGAGTATAGAGTCTGTAAAGGAGCACGATTATCTAGGTCAATTACTCACAGGGGACCCCCGATCATGAGAAGAAATTTGCAGAAGAATAAAATTGGGTTGGAGTGCATACGGCAGGCATTGCCAAATTCTGACTGGGAGCTTACCACTGTCATTCAAAAGTGTACAATCATTGCATTCTACCGGAGCTAACATATGGTACAGAAACTTGGAGGTTAACAATAAAGCTCGAGAACAAGTTCAGGACCGCACAAAGAGCGACGGAACAAAAAAGTCACAGTTTTGCCCGAAAGGCGAAGCATCAATTGCGATAGCAAATTTACTAGTAGAGAGCTATAATGTGTAAGGATAGTAGTTTTATCGGCTGCATAAACTTGGACACAATCGCTTACTGACTGAGTTAACAAGGATGGTGTCAGCGCATACAAGCAAACATGAATAGATCACACTCGATGACCGCAGTCAAGCACTGTCAAAACGCTGGCGTTAGCAAGCGCAGCAGCAGCGAGCGAAGGTTCATGCGGTCAATCGCTTCAATGGAAACTGAGCAGCGAAAGCACAGCACATACAAAGGTCAAAGTCGAGTGGAGATCGCTTTCAAGATATGGTGCGCGCGACAGCCCTCAGCCACGCAAAGTACAAGTACGCAGTAGCTGGCAGAGTAGAAGCCGCATCCCCTCCCTCCCACGCTGCCTTCCCACTTTCCTCCTTTCACGTGAGAGACTGAGTCGCCTGTTCCCGTTGCGCCCAGTTGCAAGCTACACATTTGGTGCCGCAGCTAAACGTCGCCTTCCCTCCCTCCCATCCCCCCACGGCCTTTCACACGACGGAACATGTCGCGTTTGCTCTCCTTCGTGCTTTCGCTCTTCGTGAAAGCGCGCGTCCCTCGCGCACTTTCACTCGCACATACGGCACGCGGCAACGATGTTATCGCCATTGGACTTTATACAGAACCTCACGGTGGCGACAGCGACGGTAGAAATGTGCTTGGAGTGTCCATATCATTGCTATCGCAATAAAATGTTAGGCGTAACATTAGGATACAGGAAGAGACCGGTGTGGATCAGAGAGGAAACGGTGACAGCCGATATTCTAGCTGACATTAAGAGAAAGAAATAGAGCTGGGCAGGCCATGTAATGCGTAGAGTAGATAACCGGCGGACCATGAGTTACCAAATGGTTGCCAAGTGAAGGTAAGTACAGTCGAGGAAGGCAGAAAATTAGGTGGGGTGATGAAATTGCGCACATTGGAATCAGCTAGCACAAGACAGGGGTAATGGAATATCTCTAGGAGAAGCCTTGGTCCCGCCCCAGTAGACACAAAAATAGGCTGATGACAATGATGATGATATCGAAACTAGGGCGCGATCTCGTACGCGTTCCAAAATGGAACGGAGGCGGTCCGTTCCATCGAGCCGCACACGATTGGTCAATTTGAACCGTGACGATCAAATTGACCAATCGTGTGCGGCTCGATGGAACGGACCGCCTCCGTTCCATTTTGGAACGCGTACAAGATTGCGCCCATAGTGTCATCCCTCACAATTTGTTCCAAGTAGATATGACTTTCGAAGTCATACGCTACAATAAATTTTAATATGTGCAGTAAAGTAATTAGATTTAAAGTTAATTAGTGAAACTTTGTGAATTGTTAAAATTCATTTTGATTTTTCGAGCAAACAATATCCTATGAGAACAATCTAGTTCAAGAAGTACAATTGTATTACATACCACAAGTGATTTAAAAAAATTCTCTTTAAGATTAAGAAAGACAGGAAAAAGAAAAGCTACCACCCCGTCATGTCGCAACCTAGGCATGCGGGTTTGCACCTGTCGAACCAATGCAATGCATGGCTGTCCGAGAAAAAATTGATATTTTTTGCTGATGCTGCAATAGTATCTTAACTTTTGCGATCTCAACTGTACATTCACAACAAACCCACAAAAAGCACCACCTATGATAGTAGATAGTATAACAAGAAAGAAAGAAAATGGAGAGAATTGAACAAGAGAACATTAAGACCTTTCACAACAAACCAACAAAAAGCACCACCCACAATGGCATAACAAAAAAGAAAACATAACAAAAAAGAAAAGAACAAGAGAACATAAGACCCTTTGCAAAAAACCCACACAAAGCATCAATAACAATAGTAGACAGAATAACAAAAAAGAGAAAAACAGAACATAAGACCTTTGCATGTGTACCACTTCTCAAGGACTACAATTTGTTTCAGATGGGTGTGTTGGAGCTGTGTGGTAAAAAAGAAACAAGTGCCAATATGTTCAATTATTGAAATACTACAGTACGGTTGGTAAAAAAAAACCGGGGGGGGGGGGGGGGGGGGAAACAAGAGAGGGTATCTTTTGTCCGAGCACCAACATAATTTGGCCACAGCTTAGCAGAAAACAAACCTGCACTTGTTGTCACCACTGCTCAATCAACCAAAGGACCTTTAATGTAGGACAAGTTCATCTTATTTAGAATTTCACATGGAAACGAATTCACCATGTCCACGATAGGCACTGCAGTGAAAAATGCTCACATGTTAGACAAATGCTTGACAGAATCAGTTACGATTATCGGCATTTGCTCCATGACAGCAGAACAAACACTGTGGTGTAGCCATGAAAGCAATTCTCCTTTCTCCTTACCGGTCCCAACAGCTGCTGATCAGTTGGCAGATAATTAACTCCAATTTCACCGTTTCCAAACACGCCCATGAGCGGCACACCGGGAAAGACACGTGCAAATGCATCTGCCTCAACATTTGTTTTTCCATGATGTCTCGCACCACGTGCCACACAAGCAAACATGAAGCCAAAGGTGCAGGACTTGTCCCAGCTATCAAAGCCAGAGTCGAGCCGGAACTTCGTCAACTCTCGCTCAACTGTCTCGGCACCTTTCACAGATGGAGAAACTACTTTTGATGCAGAACGTACAGAATCACCAGAAAAGCACAACCCAGCACACAGGATTGAGTGATCAATACCATTTAGGCCATTATTTACAGTCATCTGCTCAAGGACTGCTCCTCCAAGGGCAAAGCGCCGCATGCCACAGCTGGCCACAACATCAGTGACCATGTCGTACATGAGCTGATAGTTTTCGCCAAATGCCACATCGCTGACAGTGAACCACAAGACACACTTAACATCCACTGCCTCTTCACCCACAGGAAGGCCCACAAGGTTTTTGAACATGTCAGTGGCAAACCTGCACAAGAGCAAAAGATCAGCAGTTAAGATTCAGTCTTTACTGCAACAAGGACCAGACCAATTTTTTAAAACAAAAGACTAACAAAGGTCATTAGGACATTTGTGCCAGTAGCTCAGGCACAAGTGCCAACTAATGGTGTGTTAAAGTGCATGAAAGTGGCTATAAAAGACTAATGGATGCACACACTCAAAACAAGGCCACAAACACTAGATTGATACTTCGCCCACTTATAAGTTGGGCATGTCATAAAAGTTGCAGTCTACGATGCATATAAGGTAGAGCAATGAGCTCATCTCAAGGCCATTGCAAAACGATTTTACAATCAATACATTCACTGTGAGACCTTTTTCCTTGAGGTCCAGATTTCAGTGCAGCATCACAGATCATTGGGCCATATGCCTCAGTTGCCAAGGTATTTCTGCCTGGTTGTGTCATGTTCACTATAACTTGCTTAAATAAAATTTTTTCTACCTGCATCAATTTTTTATGAAGCCACAGCTTTCACAATAGAAGACAGGCCTGTGCATTTGCTACTGCACTGCAAAAGTACCCAATTGGGCCTAGTCAGTCTCATTATTTCAGAGAGATGGCCAATGATGGTAAAACCAGGTAGGAAGCAAGCACAGGGCTTAAAAAAATATTAATAAAAAAAAGAAGAAAAACATCTGGTGTGAATTCATGCCCAAATAAACGGCATATGTGCAATTGCGCAGAAAGTTTTGCTTACAAATGGAGTTTTCTCACTGTTACCAAGAGTGTAGTTTTCAAGGTCAAGTTGCGTGCAACACACAACAGTAAGACACAGCAAGGAAGGTTGTAATTACGTGGTTTTGCATACCAAAGATACACCCAGATATCACAGTGGAGCGCTCCAGATTAATTTTTGACTGCCTGGAATTCTTTAACATGGACTTTGTTGTAGGCTGCCGCCGACCCACAACAATGTCAGAACTCTTATGTCACGTGGTGCTCCTTAAAAGCCGAGCACCATCCCTTAGCGCACAAGAAAGGAACCTGCTTGGTGAGCAATGAACAGTTTTGCAGTTGGTTGTCATCTATCTGCCTTATCTATCCACCCACGAACATCACAACTGGCAACGAGGATGGCCACATGTGTGCAACACCAACACAAGAAGCTATGGACGCCCAAGCAGCTCAAGAGCAGCCAAGCAAGTCTCTCAAAATGCCAAATTAGTCACATCGGGAAAATTGAAGCCTTCAATGAAGCTGCAAGTGACTGGCTATCGTATGTAGAGAGGCTAAATTCCTTTTTTTGGAAAAACAAGGTCTCGGACAACCTCAAGGTGCACACATTTCTGAGCACACTGGCCCAAAAACGTAGATTATTTAAGTAATTGGTTGCACCAGCTAAACCTTCGGAGAAGACGCACACGAAACTTGGAGAACTGCTTCATAGCTACCTTATGCCTAAAGTGTCTGTCATAGAAGAGCGCACTAAATTTCATAGGCACAGTCAGCTGGAACATGAAAGCATTGCACACTATGTAGCGGAATTGGGAAGCTTGCTCAAATGTGCGTACATATTAGGCGGTTTTTTGTATGAGTCACTTAGAGACTGGTTCATCTAAGGTTTATTTCACACTGACATACAGCGATAATATTTGTTCGCTGAAGACAAGATGCTAACGTTTCAAAACGCCATAGAGCGCATCGTTGGCTTGGAAGAAGCAAATAAAAATGTCCAAGAAGTGTACATGAAAGAATCGAGAAGTGATTTGCACAAAATGAACTCTGATGAAAAGGCTAAAAGAAAGCATTCATACAAGTTTTATCACTAAGGGTCTGACAAGCACTTTTCCAGGGTCTGCCTGCATATCGCAGACAAGTGCACACTGCGGAAAGAAGAGCCACATCCAGCGCGCATGCCGAGGAAGCCAGAAGAAACCAGCCCACTGGAAAAAGTGGATTCACACTCTCCAATGCAATGAAACGGGGACCGTTAAGATGCTGTTGCTGAAAGCTTGCCGTCCCATTATCGTCGACGTAAAAATCGAAGGCATCCGATAAGCATGGACCTAGCCACAGGGGCAACAGTGTCAGTGAAATGAAAAGAACAGTTCAAGAAACTCCAACTCCCTTTAAAGATGCAGTCGACAGACCTGAGTCTCAAGACCTTCACCAAGTCGTTAAACCTGCCAGTGTTGTAAAAGCATGCGTGTGCTATAAAGACCAAGTCGACATTGTTCCCATTTACATACTGGAACAAGATGGACCAGCTATTTTAAGTCACGAATGACTTACCCGTCCTCGCTTGGACTGGTGCAACATTTTGGCAATGGGAAGTACGATATTTTGGCAATGGGAAGCACTGCAGATGAGCACTTCAGGAATCTAGAAGCAGTGCTTCAAACATTTGCAATAAGTGTGTGCCTAAAGCAAGAAACATGAAAATTTTTAAAGCAAAGTATGCAACTTTTGGGTCACGTTACCAGCAAGGCAGGGGTTCAGCCTACAAATGAAAAAGTTGAAGCACTTTTGAATGCTCCAGGCCTTACCAACGTTGCACAGCTACGCTCGTTGCATGGCCTCGTCAACTGCCTTTTGCTGAAAGGTGCATGTTGGTGCTGGGACCAAGGATGCAAAGCTGCTTTTCAAGCTATCAAATCTGTCGTCATCCCCAAGTGCTTGCGCACTACGACCCAGCGCTCCCGCTGAAGCTGTCGTGCAACACATCAGCATATGGACTGGGTGCCGGCACGGTAAGACCAAGTGCCTATTTTTCGAGAACACTAACAAAGGCAGAAGACAAATATAGCCAGATTGAGAAGGAAACGCTCACCCTAATCTTTGGAGTAAAGAAATGTGATTGCTACATCCAGTCGAAAATTTGCTCTAATTACTGACCATAAGCCACTGCGAATATTTCTTGGGTCAGAGAGTGACATTCCGGCCATAGCTGCCGCAAGATTGCAACACTGGGCAAAACCACTTTCAGCATACAACTATGAGCATGTGTACACGGGCCGTATTCTGAAACAATCCACTTTAGCAATAGTATTGCCAGGGCGACAATATCGCCGTCAGGCACGCGCCGATTGGCTGGTTGAGCACAACGTCATTGATTGACTGGTTGAGCACAATTGGATGACGTCGTGCTCAACCAGCCAATCAGCTCATCAAATTTTGCTAAAACAGCCAATGAGCCGTGCGCCGTTGGCCAAGGCGATAGATATGCCGAAGTGTATCGTTTCAGAATAAGGCCCCAGATCTTCAGCACAAAATATTGATGCAGGTTGTTTTTCGCGTCTACCTCTAGAAACATCAGATCTGGAAGGTGGTCCAAATGAGACTATACCCTGCGTTTAATGTCCTTGCCTGTGACAAGCAAACACACTGCACGTCACACAGAGCGTAACACCGATCTCAGTCTTGTCATAGATTTGACCAAAAAGGGCTGGCCTTCCTATATTCACCATAAAGTGTTGAGGCCTTATTTTGACAGGCACAGGGAGCTCACAGTCCACGAAAGGTGTCTGATGCGTGGAATGCGGGTGGTCGTGCCACTGAAACTGCAGCCACTGGTTCTCGAGGAGCTACACCAGGGCCATCCAGGTATCATGCGCAGCAATGAACTACCGCGAAGCTACTTGTGGTGGCGTTCTATGGAAAAAGACCTCAAAGTAAGGCCCTGTCTGGCACGTCAACAGCAGCAGAATATGCCTCAGAAAGCACCTCTCCAAACGTGGATATGGCCGACTCGACTGTGGTCACGAGTACACTGATTTTGTGGGCCCATTCTGTAATGCATGTAGCTAGTTGCCATGGATGCACATTCAAAATGGCCAGAAGTTAATGACATGGCGTCGGCAACTACAGAAGCAACTATAGCTAAGCCACGTGACTTATTTGCACACTGCAGTTTACGAGAAACAATTGTAAGCAATAATGGCACACAGTTTTCGTCATTCCAGTTCAAAGCAATCATGAAAGAGCACGCCATCCACAAGTTTTCACTTCAGCATATCACCCAAACAGCAATGGGCTTACTGAAAGATTCATGAAAATGTTAAAGAAGGCGCTTCGAAAAGCCTCAGCAACAGAAAGTTTGCAAGAAACTTTGTCTAAGTTCCTGATGACATATCGCACCATGCCCTACACAGAAAAATGGGACAAACTGCCCCGCGCGCAGAAGTTCACAAAAAGTTTGATTCGAGCGGGTACAGGTGTTGAACGACCCATTTAATGGTAGATCCGCCCAGTAGTCTCAAGGTACAGGTTCTTGTCTTGCCATCCCTTCCTTTATGGAGCTCCTCTATTCGAACAATGCTCCATAGTTGCCGGGGCTTGCTGGGCTCTTGTAGAAGGACGAGGTCGCCTTTCTTAATTCTGTCAAACGATGTCGTTGACTTAGAGCTTGACATTGTTCTTAACTCCGAGAAGTATTCTTTGGACCAACATTTCCAGAAAGTTCGAGTTTTTTCTTGTTGTTCCCACATAGGTAGTATATGGCAACCATCGGCTGTGATCTCGCCGCGTGTTAGGTCGGGAAGTGCAGATATTCGCTTTCCAATGAGAAAGTGACCCGGGGAGAGAGGTTCCAGATCTCGACAGTCGCTATAAACATATGTGATTGACCGGGAATTGATCACAGCTTCTACTTCAGTTAAAGTTGTTTGTAGCTGTTTCTCCGTAAGATATCCCTAGCCGATGCACTTCTTCAACGTCTTGACCGACCTGATCAGTCTCTCGTAAAAACCGCCCCACTATGGTGCATGATCGGCGATAAATTTCCATTTTATGTGATGGTTTGTGATGAAGTTACAAACTTCTTCGTTTCTCGATGACTTCCACAATCTCGAAAGCTCTCTCTTGCTCTTCTTGAATGCTAAGGCGTTGTCAGAACATATAACAGAAGGAAGTCCCCGCCGCGACACAAAGCATCGGAAAGTGTTGAGAAAGCTTGTGGCGGTCATGTCTTCTACTAGTTCGAGGTGAACAGCTCTAATCACGGCGCACGTGAACAGGCAAATATACACTTTGGCGTAGTCATCTGGATGTTTAACGTAGAGGGGACTGGCAAAATCTAGTCCTGTTACTTGAAAGGGTTCCGAAGCGGTCACTCTTTCAGGTGGTAACCGTGCAGTCACTTCAGAGAAAGGTTTGACGTTGTAGCGTTGGCACATGATGCATCCTCTGATGACCTTCTTGACTAGCTGCCGTCATCGTAATATCCAAATTCTTTCCCTTATTTATACAAGTGTATCCCGAACTCCTGCATAATGAAGTTGCCGATGGTGCTGCATGACGAGGAGCTCACAGTAATAGTGGTCTTTTGGTAAGACGATTGGATGTTTTTCATCGTATGATTTCTTACTGTATTGTAGGCGTCCTGCGACTCAAAGAACTCTATTGTCGAGGAAGCATGTCACGTCCCGAAGTATAGAATCCTTTACATGTTGAGCTCCTTTGGAGACGCGGTCAATTTCAGGAGAAAAGGCTCAGCTTTGAACCTTCTTTATCCAGTATAGTTCACCGGCTTGTACTTCTTCTGCATTCAGGGCTCCCCAGGACACACTTTTCCGCTTCAACTTCGAGGTAAATTGCAGTATACAAGCTGTAACACGGTGTAGTCGCGTAAGAGAGCTGTAGTTATGAATGTCCATAATAGGTGGTTCGGTTTGCATGGCGACTTGCAAGCATGGTACCCAATGAGTACGCTTCTCCGTGACACTCGGTGGAAGATCGGTTGAGTTCGGTCTACGGTGTGGTGGCCATTCATTCTCTTCACAAGTAAGCCAATGGGATCCTGTCCACCAGGCTGAGTTTATTATTAATTCACAGGCCGAAGCTCCTCTTGTCAAAAAATCAGCAGGATATTGCTTTCCAGGGCAGTGTCTCCACATTGTGATGTCCGTTTAACTCTGAATCTCCGTTACCCTATGGCGAATGAAGTCTTTCCATCTGTTAGGATCGCCGGTAATCCAGTACAGTGCTATCATTGAGTCAGTCCAAAACTGCACTGACGTAATGTCCTCGGCTAGCTCTTGACGCACGTACTCGTACATTCATGCTGAGACGAGACAGGCTAGTAGTTTGAGTCTGGCAAGGCTTGTCTCTTTTATTGGGGCCACCCTGGACTTGCACAAGACTAGCTTTTGTCGTTCGTACTTCCTGCTTTGCAAATGTAGCAAACGGCACCGTAGGCTGATTTACTGGCGTCAGCGAAAAAAATGGAGTGCGTATTTGTCGCCAAGCCCATGTATGCCCTGTCGGTAGTATCGGGGAATTTCAATGTCACAGAGCTGTGGAAGTTCATTGCACCAACTCTTCCATTCGTGTAGAGCATCCCGTGGCAACTGTTCTTCCCAGTCAACGCCTTTTCTCCAAAGGTTTTGAAAACGTATCTTCATCCTTATTGTAAAAGGAGTCAGCATACCGAGAGGGTCGTATAGGCGAGAGGTTGTCTGTAGCATGAACCGCTTGGTATCAGTTCTTTGTTAAACAAACTTTATAGCGTTTCGCGGCCTAAACGACAGTATGTCGGTGTCAGGATGCCATACCAATCCCAGGACTTTCAGTACTCCTGTCAGTTGTCCAAGAGGCAACTCCGGAGGTTGTGTCGATAGAGTACCAAGAACGTGTGGGTCGTTCGAAGCCCACTTGTGTAGCTTCATAGCAGCACTTGCGAATATCTCGGTGGCTTCTGACTGTAGTTTGGATGCGTCTTCGACAGAGTCCGCTCCTGTTAAAATGTTGTCAACATATATGGAACCCCACATCCTTTTTGTAGTTTCGGGGTAAGCAGATGACGCTTGATCCAGATGATTACGGATGGTCGCCGCCAAAAGAAAGGGACTACAGGTCGTGCCGAATGGTACTCTGGTCATACGCCAGATGCCAACATTAGACAACGGTTGATCTTACTTGGGTGCTTTTTCCAACCACAGGTAGTGCAAAGCGTCTCGATCTGTGCTGGTGATGCTTACTTGCGGAAACGCTTTTTTGATGTCTGCTACTAAAACAATGCGATGTTTTCTAAAGCGAAGCAGTAGTCCTATGAGATCGGCATTGAGGTTTGGTCCGGTGTACAGGCTGTCGTTGAGCGAGAGCTCTCCTTTTTCATGTGAAGAAGCATCGAAGACCAACATTACTCTTGTGGTACGGTCCTCGCAGATTACTGCATGGTGTGACATATAATACACTGGGTTTTCTGTATTATCATCAGTGACCTTCTCAGCTACACCATCGTTAGTGTATTTACGTATGGCAGCATCATATTCTTGCTGGGGGCATCGGCAAAGCTTTCGAAGAAGTTGATTTAGACGTGTATGTGAGTTTTCTCGAACTGTTGTGGTTGAGAATTGTCGGTTTCCATGGAAGGGAAACTAAACGACGATTCTCCATCTTGACTGTGCTGTTGAAGAAATCCAGAACTGGGTCGGCGTTCTGTGTCTTGTTATTTCCATCGGATTTTATTCCCCATAATTAATAAGTCCCAGTAATTATCTGTGGTGATCTTAAATTCTTCCACTGCCACTTTCAGTACAATTGTCTCATTGCAGTGTGTGACGGTAGCACAAGAGGCTACTGGTCCGCACAGAGTCCAGCCTAAGGAAGTCCAGACAGCTTTAAGTGCGTTCTCCAAATTCTGTACGTTTCCAGTGACAAATGACCAGTAATAGTCACTGCCGATTAAGACATCGACAGCTTTTGGGCTTTCAGCTTGATAGTTATCGGTGAAGTAATAACCTTGGTGCTCAAGCTTGTCAGTAAAGTCTCCACTCAGTCGTGGAATAGATTGGTCACAGATCTTTGTCGTGACGAGAGCTTCGATCAACAGTGTCTTGCAACTATGCACTGAACTCGGAGTGACAGACACTCGTCGGAAAATCTTCTTGTCATGATGCCCTCCAAAAAGTCCTACTGTCAGACACTCGTGATCGAATACTTGACAATTAAGTTTCTCAGCCAATTGCTCGGTCACAAAAGTGTGCTGGCTGCATCCATCCAATAAAACGTGAACCTTTTCACTATCCAGGCCAGCTGCCCAAACAACAGCTGTTTGGAGATATATGAGCCGTTTAGAGGTGCCAGTTCCAGTCATCTCGAGTTGTACCTGTTTAGAGAATGTCTGGGGTCTGGCGGTCGATTTCATCAACCTTGGGTCACACATTGTTTCCGCATGGCGCCAATTGCACTTTCCACATTTTACCTTTCTTATGCAATTTTTTTCTACGTGATGCTCCAGGAAACAACGGAAGCAGCGACGAGTTTTCCTCGAGAGTAATTGCAGAGTTGCACTGCTCTGTACAATGGGTCATTGATTCACAGAAAAAGCTGTCCTTTTTTTGACGAACGGGTTTAGTGGATGAGGTCAAAGACTCTGTGGTTGAGCGTTGATGGCACGGCAGTTTCATTAAGGATAAAGGTGCGATGTGGATGTCACGGTAGTGCAAAATTCTTTATCTTTGCTCTTCAATGCGTCCTCTTGCACAGAAACATGCAGGACTGTTCGTTCTCGAGACTCTATTTCTGTTTGAATAAACAGCAGCATAGAGTTAATGCTCGCCTTCTGTTGCTGGGTGCGCTGTGCTTGTTCGCCAGTGCTTCCAACTCCTCCCCTTTCCTCCGAACTCTGGCGTGCGATGGTCTTGTTGAAATCGAGGACAATATCGTGAGGAAGCGATTTCAGGAGAATGGGGTAGAGTATTGAAGAATAATTATCTTCCAATATCCCGAGAGTCTTGAAGGCACGTGTCTGGGACTGCACAGTGTCGTAAAGGCTTTGAAGTCCACGAAGGTCATTGGGGGATCGAACGGGTTGCAAGTCGATGAGTCGCTGCATGTGATCCTGAATGATCAAGTCATCCTTAGCAAAGCGCCGCTTTAGAATGTCCAGGGCATCACTGTAGCAGCTTGCAGTTGCCTGTTTGTATTTGGTCCACCGGTTTGTGCTATGTGAACGTTTCGCTGATGTGTGCAGACGTTTCTTTTTATTAGACAGGCGCTTGAGACGAATATTATACCATGGGGCGTTTTGATTACATGCAAGGGTGCGCAGTGGGATGTATTTGTTAGTTCAGCAATTTTTGCATCAAACATATTCTAGTTGGTCTGAACGCTACGGTTGTCGAAGTTGTTTAAAAACACGTCTATAAAAGCAGATAATTTGGCGTTGATGGCTTCAAAATTTCCTGTCCCGTAGTTTCAAAAAGATTTGAATTTTTTACCGGTTTTTGGTTGCAAGATATTTGTCAAACGAAAGTGCCGAATGGTGGCTCAAGCCGAGTAAATACGTGATTGCGGAAACTATGTCAGGCCGCAATGATAATACAAGGTCAAGTGTGTTTTCACAATGGATTCGGTAGTTGCATGGGTTGAGTAACAAGTTGTGAAAGTGAAAAGACAGAGCACATGTCTAAGAACTCATTGGCTAATGACGAAAAAGGGCGCAAAGTTGGAGATTCAGTGTTCCATATTATATTCAGTAGATTGAAATCGCCAAGTAAAAATAAAGGTAATGTAGGATGACGAGATGTAACAATGTTAATGATATTGTGCATCTCATTCACGAAATTAGATGAATAAAGGGGGGGGGGGGGGGGTAACAAACACCAATGATTATCTTCTGGCGATTTATTTCAACAGTGGCCCAAACCGTTTCCAAGTTTGGGCCACTGTTGGGAAATCCACTGAGATGGGAAATCTTTAGAAATGGCTAAGAGCACAGCCGCCTCCCTGACGCGCAGTTTGAAGAATTTTGTTATCTCAAATCTGAAAATGTAGCCACGTTTCGGTAAGCACAAAAATGTCAGCATTGCAAGTCTCTAAGGCAGATGCTAAGGAAGCGCACTTATTCATGATGCTTCGAATATTAGTAAAGAACACAGATACGACACATGATTCTCGTCCACTTCCCCTCACATTTTCTTAACTGGGCATGTGCTGGGAATTTACATGCCGGCCGTTATCTCGTGGTTCATACGGCGCATACTCGTTGATGGTGTCTGTTGCCGGGTCATAGACTAACTGTTTTGTATTAATTATTAGTTTGGTGTACCTTAACTGGAAAGGGCATGGTTGGGGCTGGCTTTTAGAGCACTCAATTATTTTTTTACGGACATGGCAGGTGGCGGGCGAAAAATCTTCGGAAATAGAAATGTCCTTTTCTTTAAGCTTTGTGCACGCAGAAAGTACTTTTTCCTTCGTTTTCGTGCTGGTGAATTTAACTACTAATTGGGCGACACTTACTGGCCGTTGTTAGAGCTGGGGTAGTGGCCTTGCCAGCAGTTGTAAGAGTGTAAGTCGGACATATCCAAAGTGGTAGCTGGCGCATGCCGTCGTCCGCCTCATCCACGCTGACGCTGAAGACGTTGTTGAAGGGAGGAACAGGTTCTCATCGAGAACGAAGAGTACAGGGTTTATTTACATTATTTACAGGAGAAGTAGGAGAACGATATGTCTCCTCAGTCTAACATGACTGGATCGAAGCATACTAGATCGAAGCACACTGCTTACCATCTCAGGGCAGATGGGAGAGCACTCCCGATGGCCCCCAAAAGTGCGCTTATTAAAAGCCCCTTTGTCGAAGCGGCGGTCCCACCATCCTCCAATCGGAGCGTCGAGAGTCACCGAAGGTCTGCCTTGAGGGCAAGAGAGCACATAATCCCCCGGCGCCCAACCTTTCATTTTCCAAACGAACCACCTAATACCACATTCGGAGAAATGCCCTCGGGCACACACTGCTCACTCCCCCACATAAAGGAGGAGACACTCGTAGACAGGTGGCCTCGCGCCTGACTTGAACTGACGCGTCTGTTGTTCCTGGAATGGGCCAGCCATCGACGGGTTTGAAGAACGGCCTTGGCGGCCAGCTGGTCTGTCGAGCGGCCGTGAGAAAGCGTCGTAGTAGCTGCCCTTTTCCAAGAGTCTCCTCTTCCTATAGTGTCGAGACACGTACTCTTTGAAAGGTGCAGAGACATGGTGTCGCCGCTGATCTTTCCCGGCGAGACGTTTTTCAGCCTCCCGAAGCGATTCGTCGCAGGTAAACAGGAGATACTTCCAAGATCGCTGCCCCTGCTGGTCGCCGAACGTAACAGCGTGTAGTGACCAATGCAATGAGCACGTTCAATTGCTGCGTCAGACAGGCTGTCAATTATGTCAGTTAGTGCCTCTCTTATGCATGATTTGGACTCTTCCCATGATTCACGAGGGTCACAGATGCCATGAAAAATGAGGTTATTGCGTCGCGATCTGTCCTCAAGCTTGTCAACGCGCAGTAGTAAAGAGTCAAGCCAAGTTGTTTGGGCGTGCGCGGACGCCTGAATTCCAGTAATTTCATCATCGAGATGGTCTAAAACCTTTGTTTTTTCTTCAAGGTTGTCTATTCATTTCTGGATACATTAAATTTTGATCTTGATGTTCTTTTGACCAACCTTAATATAAGCCTTAACGTCGCTAATCAACTCGGCCTGACCCTTAGCAGATTGTACAGAACGAGCCTAAAGGTCTTTTAACAGCCGGAAAAGTACTTCCACCTGCTCAGAAGGATTGGAGGGCAAATTCTGCAGCTCAAGTAATGCCTCAAGTACGTGTAATAGGACCCGGATTAGTTTCCACGTCATCTGAGCCCATTAACAGCAATGCCATAGAGAAACAATCGCCGACAATTTAACAGAGTACTTGTTGGCACGAAAGCAATACCAAAAATGGGTCGTCACTTTTCTTCGGATAAAGCAGAAAGCTTTTACGCACCTGTGAAGTGGAAAGGTGCGCTGTATTAGCCATGGTGCTCCAAATGCTACTCCCGTGCCAACTAAACGGGCTGACGCTCGGACAGCCGCTTAAGTTGCCACTGCGATGTGATGACACAGTTGACGATGATGGTGCACAGAAGGCTGAGCACAGTAGTTGTAGTGGGTCGATGTGGAGATAGTTGCCAGTCTGCTGGTAGATTCTGGCCTTGCTTGATAGTAGCAGTCGTTGCGAAGGGTCATGAGCTGAGTCCGCTGTGTACAGACACAGCAGCAGCAAGAACAAGAACGCGAAGATCGCCTGCGAAGTGGAAAGGTACGCTGTATGAGCCATGGTGCTCCAAATGCTGCTCCTGCGCCAACTAAACGGGCTGACGCTCGAACAGCCGCTTAAGTTGCCACTGCCAAGTGATGACACAGTTGACAATGATGGTGTGCAGAAGGCTGAGCACAGTAGTTGTAGTGGGTCGATGTGGAGATAGTTGCCAGTCTGCTGGTAGATTCTGGCCTTGCTTGATAGTAGCAGCCGTTGTGAAGGGTCACGCGCCGAGTACGCTGTGACAGGACACAGCAGCAGCAAGAACACCAAGATCGCCTGCGAAGTGGAAAGGTGCGCTGTATCAGCCATGGTGCTCCAAATGCCACTCCTGTGCCAACTCCATATAGCATAGGGTAGTCGATATAGCATAGGGGTAGTCAATTCATAACTTGCGTCTGAAAATACCAAATAACAAGAACCATGCACACTGACTAGAAATGTCAGAGTTTATAAGGGTTCAGTTCCAATGCAACTGCTCAATCCTACGGGTACATTTTGGAGCAAACATTTGTTCAGAAAGACTTGCAAATGTGAAAAGTCGAATTTCTTGAAGAGTGACTGTGGAAGATTAGAAGGTCGCTTTCATATGACACATCTCAAAACACAGTACGAGGCAAAGTCCCACACAACACTATTTACACTACAAGCATGTTACCTTGCGGACTATACTGCCAGTGTTGCTTCGACTTTTGCAACAGACAATGCACCAACTTGTTTGATGTTCTTTTACTGCTGTAGATGGATAAAGATGGCGTTAGATGAGCAAGGCCTGCTACTGAAGAATGTGCACGCTTGAGGGGGCAGCAACACCATTACACGCGCCTGGCAGCCACCGTTTTTTAAATCTATGTTGGGCGAATGGAGTCCAAGGCGCCTTAGCAGCTAAAAAGTGAACTCGCCAGAATGTCAAAATGGATAGGACGAGCCTGGGCCGTTAACGGAATTTAGAAAGGGTGCTGAAACATGCAGGGGCAGATCCAGTTTTTTTTTTTCTGAGGGGGGGGGTCAGCTTCTGTCAATGATGATGATGATGATAGTAATCTTTTATTTACCGAAATTCACCGTTTCTGTTCACCATAAACCCGCCTCTTATACGGCTAGTGCAACACCTATAGCGAAGCTGGGGCTGTATTTGGTTTCTCCACACTTATAAGAAAAGGATGTTGCCCAACGCAGCCATGTGCTTGGCGGGTGTACGTGCCTGATAATATATCTAAATCTGTATTGTTTCTGATAAAATTTGGGATGATCTGTTGCTGATTCGTTACAGGTGAGTAAGCACAGGTCCGTCTTAGGAGTTCGGTTGGAACACCTTGATTTCTTTAAGAAACCTTTTTGTGTTCGGCTGAGACACCTTCGTTTGCTTTGGAAGACTAATGCTTCCACTCCAACGCGCCAACCACTACGCTGGTTGTTTACGATATGCGAATCGCCGCGTATGAGGACTCACGACGCCACCTACAAGAAGAACGATGTGGTGTAGTAGCCGAGAGCGCGAGCCAGTTTCTTTTCCTTCAAGTTTTGTTACCCACGAGACGTCATCCTATTACACAAGCGTTCCCATTCTGCTCCCGTTTCTTTAAGTTTTGTTTACCACGCGACGCCATCCTAGGACCACGCACTGGCGTTGGCCGCTGACGTCACGCTCCCCCACTGCGCAGCTGCGGCTCGAGGCCTTCGCCCGCTCGCAAGAACGCCCACTCAGACAAACTGGTCGGGTGGGTTTGAGCCTCCTCTGCTTATTGTACGTCAATAAAACAGTGCGAAGATATAATGCAAAACTTATAGCATACGAACGGTACTCCACTTGTACTGGATGTTGTCAACGTGTAACTGTGATCACAATGAGCGGTACAGTTATAAAAGTTGCCTATGCGTAGCTCTTAGTTTAGTTGCTAGTTATTATTTATATATGAACACTTAGGCAAGAGATCTTTTTCATTAAGCAGGTTGGTCGCGGAACCACAATATTACTCGTAGTTGTGAAACTGAAAGCTGCATGCTCCTCCCGAAGAGAAGATGAGTTATAAGAGTGCAGGGAGAGTTACTCCTTTGATTAAGGCAGACACAACACTCAACTCTGAAAAGCAAAAAAGTGCACAGCTGAATAGTTTAACATTTTATTACGGTTTATCACGAATACTGAAAGCAACACGGGAATAAAACAAAGTATAACATAAATTTACTGCTGCATTTGTGCACTGTTTGCTCCTCAACAATCCTTGAGTTCCCTGACAATCCACGCAGGGCAACATCAAAAGGTAATGAGTGGACCTCGCTTCGTTTATATTTAATTGACAAAGGCTCGTCTCACATTTGAGGTACGGGCTGGGAGGTCTTTCATTTTTGTAGAAACACACGATACAATTTATGTCACATATAGATTGCGTAACAACATGGTATGAAGTTCTTGGTGTAAATCTAGCTAGAACTCACGTGAACCAAAAAAATCATGAGCTTCAGTCGTCAAACACCTTCACTTCAGAAAACAGCTTCAGTCGTCATCCACCTTCACTCTGTGAAGGTGGATGATGACTGAAGCTGTTTAGCACAAGACACACAGGCCTCCCCATTACTACGACAGAAGAGAAGGGAAATTCAAAATGGAAAACGGTAACTTGTCTTTCTGGTTTTTTATATACATTCTCGGGGACTTACTTTAGGCAAAAAGAGCATAGTCATAAGTTTTTTTGTTTTTTTTTTTGGTACACATATTTACCTTTACTGGCTTCAGTGTCTTGTACCGAATGCTTGGACACAAGTGGAAAAATTATGGGGGATGCTCAGAACTTTCTAAGAATGTGAAGGCGAAAGCCTAGTTGGACCCACAACGATGTGGAATGAAGCTCTGCGCCCACGCAGCGATGTATACAAGGCGCCCGAGCGCGCTGTGAGTGTGCTACCGCCGTTTCCAGAATGTTCTACGGGCGCCGCCGCTGACATTTCTCTCCTCCTCCCCAGCGCCGCCACCGCGCTTACCCTCAACGCCCCGCCCCTACTGCGCTGCTGCTATTTCCCTCCTCCTCCACAGCACCGCCGTTGCCCTTTCCGTCAATGCCCTCCCATGCCACCCATGACATTTCCCTCCTCCTCTCCAGCGCCAACGAACGCGCGAGTAGTGGCACGAGCGCGAGGCGAGCTCACTCACTTTTTTTATACCTCACAGCGACCTTGAAACATACAGATTTAAAGCTTTCGCCTTAAAAATGTCGATACTATTTTCTGTGACATTGTAGCACCAAATTCCACGCAGTCGCTACGCGGCATTGAAGGGCAGACAAATGAGCTGCGAAGGACAGGGGGACATATTAAGTTGATGTATTTACTGCTTTGTTGACCAAGATTAGACTGTACACTGGGGCACTCTGACAGGAGACAACATAAAACTCAAAGAAATACGGCGTGGTCTCAGCTTGGTCCGGCTACAGTGTACTAGAAGGTTTTGTAGTGCGCTCAGAAGAGGGTGTGGGCTGATGTGTTGCATGTTGCCGCCAGGAGGAGGCGTGGCAAGACGTTCTTCCTGAAGTTTCTCCTGCATGAGCGACTCCAGACGGTACGTTCGTCCTCGGACTCGTGGTTCTTCGACGCATTTTCCGCTTTTGCACGGTACATGCTTTCGCTGTCTGTGTTCGCGTTGTCTGTATTCAAATTGCTGCTGTCGACACCTCTCCGCTTTGTTAGCTTTTTTTTTTCTCCGGCGTGAACGTGCTACGCCGCACCCCTGGCTTTTCCAGGTAACGGTAAGAGGCAATCGATGACACACCGAGGGGGAACTCAGTTAATCAGGCGCGAAGGTGCTCACGCGGACATCGGCGTGCTTGACAAAAGGGACGTCCCCTCATTCTCAAGATGCCGACAACGGAACGAGTAGGCATGACCGGCACAAGAAGGTCCAAGTGTTCATGAGAAAATATAACTACGACAACATCGCGACACCACACCCCTACGGAAAACAGCTAAGCTTGTGAGCGAGCTAGAGGCTGCTACCACTGATACTCGCGAAAAATGCTTTTGAAGAATGCTGGTGGCCATATTATGACAGGGTGATGGCGACAGGGCCATCACCCTGTCAACGAGGGGTGATGCAGAAATATGAGGGGGGGGTGTCAGGACATCCCCCCTGGATCCGCGCCTGGAAACACGAGGACAAGAGAGACTCATCCATGGCACTTTAAAAAAAATTGTAACCGAGCAAGACTCGTCCACGGCACTTACAGGGTTAAGTAGTGGTTGTGTCCATGTCCTCTGTGCTAATTTAAAGTGGTATTCACTTTACTCTCCTTCTGAATTGTTTCAGCTTGACATACTGTCAATCGGATAGTGCAACGAAGAGGAGGTCTGACAGAAAATCAGAAAGGTGATTGAGCTTTGAAGATTTTTATTCAGGGCCGGAATAATGTAGTAATACTATTCCAATTATTTTCCTTGTCAGTGGTTTTACCGGCACTACACCGAAGTCATCACAAGAACAAGCCAGCCACAAGCGGTGGATGATATTAAAGGAATACAATTCAGAGGAAGGAGTGCTTACATTGTAATGGCCCCAATGTAAAGATAGCATCTAGAAATGTGTAGAAATCTGTATCACAAAGTCAATACACATGATAAATAGAACATGTCAAACTCAGAGAGTGTGACTACCTGGCCTGGAAGGTTTTGTTGGGAACTGAGGGGTTGCAGCGGAGCGCCAGAACAAGAGGACCAGCGTAGCAGACTTCAAGCATTTCTGGGGGTTGACAACCAGGCCAAATTGTTGATGGCATTGAAAGAGTTCCGGGAAGTGACGCTCATGAGCTTGTGGAGTGGGACTCGCGACGAGGATGTCATTGATGTAGGCAAATACAGCAGGGAGGCCTCAGCAATAAATGTTTGGTAAGGTTGAGCTACGTTGCGTAGCCCAAAGGGAATGCGTACATACTCAAACAGGCTGAATGGTGTAGTAATGGCCGTCTTTGGGATATAGGCAGGCTCAATGGGGATTTGGCGATACGCCTTGACAAGGTCCACTTAACTAAAGATTTTGCATCCTTCCAAGGGGCCTGTGAAATCTTGGATGTGTAGAAGGGGATAGCTATCGCGGACCGTGTGAGTGTTGAGCATGCAGTAGTCGCAGCATGGACGCCAGTCATTCTGTTCTTTCTTAGGCACCAGGTGGAGTGGGGAGGCCCAAGTGCTGGATGAAGGACAAATAATGCCCAGCTGGAGCATGTGATTGACTTCCCATTTAGCAATGGCCAGATGCTCACCGAAGAGGCAACACGGATGAGCGGCAACGGATGGACCATGCGTGCCAATGTGGTGCTTGGGTGGCTGATCTAAATTGCAGGGCCTCGTGACCTCAGGAAAGTTTTTGAGGATTCTAGCGTACGAACATGGTGGGATCTGCGTGCAAATGCCAGTGGAAGCGATAGCCAACAGAACACGGGATGGAGAGGCTCGTCTTGCTGTGAAACAGGCGATGGTGGCGCAAGCCTGATTGATGTCGGCTACCATGAAGACCCACCGGAAAGTGCGCTGCAGGCCAAGGTCGAGAGTGAGGAACCGCAGACCATACGTAGCGATGGAGGTAGAGTCTGCCGCACGGAGTGTAGGTCCAGGTGACTTAGAAGTGCGGTCACACTTTGAGGACGGCAGTATGCCGTCCTCGGCACCCATGTCTACGAGGAAGCACAGGCCAGAAATGCGATCCATGACTAAGAAAAAGGCAGCTGGGTTGTAAGGTAAGGTAACATGCTGCTGTCAGTGATCTCGCAGCACGTTCCCCAACCAGTTGCATGGGGACTTGCACTGGTGGTGCCGGTGCTGCAAAGTTAGATGATACCAGCAAATTGGCGAGCTTAGAGGACTGCGCGAGCAGGGGCCGCTCAGGGAAGACAAACGGCGGCTAGGACGTGAGGAGGAGTTGCGCTGATCATGAGAGGATGTCCACAGGGTGTCAATGAAACCGGCGAGCTCGTGGATCTGGGACTCTGAGCGGAACATGACTGAGAACTTTGGTGTTGAAGAGAAGGCGGCGCCTGAAGGAGAAGTTGCGTCGTGGATTCGATCAGCGAGCTGGACGTGGCAATCGAGGGTCAAGTCCCCTACAACGGCCAAGATAAGGCGAGTGGACTGTGGCAAGCACTGCAGAAAGAGCTCCCTTAACAGCACACCATTCGAGTCGACGTTGCTTGTGCCCAGGAGCTGCCGCATGCTGTCGAGCAGCTGGGAGGGGCAGCGATCTCCAAGCTCCTCGGAGGTGAGCAGCTGCTGGAGGCACGCGCTCTCAGGTGCCATGGTGCAAATTAGAATACTCTGTTTAGGTTGCTGGTACAGGGCATCGTCGAAAGGTGCAGCGATGACATCCACTACCTCTTGAGCCACCTCAGGAGTCAGGTTCCAAAGTAAGTGGTGAAACCGAGAAGTCTCCGAGGTGATGTGGTGCAATTGAAGGTGTCTTCGACCAGGGCGAACCAAACTTGCGGGTTCTTGAACCAGAAAGTGGGTAGGCGGAGCTGGAGAGCTGTGATGTCCCGTGGGCACGAGGTAGCATCAGGTGGAAGGTTGCCTGAGAGCGGTAGGTTGCTGGGGTCTGTCATCTCTTAGGCCGGAGCATGGTGCAAGATATATACTCTTTAGGTGTGGACAGTTGCGAGACGCAATCGACCAGATAAAGTAGCAACAGCACACGTGAATCGGCCCTGTGACGGCAGTGGATACCTTTCCATGGAGCAATGCAACTTCAAGACAGAAAAGGTTTTTTTTATCAACCGTTGCTATAGCGAACGGCACTTCACGGGAAATCTGAAATTATTGAGTGATGCACAAAATTAGGTCACCATGCTGAGGGGAGAGCGTGGGGGAGAGGGCATTGCCTTGACGGGGCAAGGAGTTCAGCGCATTACTTCTACGCGCAAGCTCGCACCTGCGTTCTAACTGAAGTTGAGTCGTCCCGCCGATAGGTAGCTGCTGCTGTCACCGGGCTGATGGACGCGCGCCGTTGCTACTTTATCTGGTCGATCACGTCTTGCAAGCAAGCTGAGAAGTGTCCCCACTGTCAGGAACCGAGGGGTTGCAGCGGAGCACGAGAACAAGAGGGTCCAGCATAGCATGCTTCTAGAACACAACTGCCCGTGCTAAGCTTGCGCATCGAGCACGTGTTACCCATCTTTATTTTCCTATACTTTCTCAGCCGGCACCAAGGCGCCGGCTGAGAGCACCGACCTTAGCATCCCCGCATTGCGGCGTCGGTGGGTGCTACGGTTTCATTTGTTTGTGCTCTAAACTTTTCACTGACATTATATACAATGTCTGGTTTGAATGTCTTGTCATCTGATCATATGTGCAAGTGATAACCTATTTATTCATTAGCCCTTCAACTACTACTCCCAATATAACTCGGGCACCCACACACAGCTCCTGTCATACTGAGTATACTCGTTTTGTGTTTTCAGCGCACTCCCTGCCTCTGCACAAGCAACCGGTGCAAGAAATAGCATTGCGAAGCTATATGCACAAATACCTTGCAAGTTAAATTACAGGTGAAGCAAATGTCTTGGTGCTCTGTCACAGCAGCGCAGCCATGATGAACTAGTTTGCAGGTCCATTTGCACTTTGCCAGGCGAAGAGATTTATTTATACTTGAAGAATTATGAATCGAAAAGAACTGACGATGGAGAACCAGTTTCTATGTAGCATGAAATGTCAACTGAGCCAACAAGCGAGGAAAAAAAAAATGGCCGAGAATGAGTATTGGAAGGCCAGTCATGACCATGACCAGCATGGCATGTCAAGTAAAGTTTATTGCAACAGTCATGTTGGTGTTACAGAGTGATAGTATTACTGAAGGAGGTCCCAGAGTTTTGAAAAAGCTGCCAGGAGGGCCTCCTCTGATTACGTAAATAGGGGTATTATACAAAAAACAGCAAAGAAGTATGGTCATGTGAACAATAATAATAATAATTAGGTAAGTTGATTATCTATAACAGGTAAGTGGATACATAAGTTAATTGCAATGCTAATTATTGAAAAATATGAAAAATAATAAAAAGCATGTGAACAAGCAGAATAACAATGAATATTAACAAGAATAATCAATCCGACATCGGAGACCAAACTCGTTTCATTATCAATAATATTAATTACTTATACAAAAACAAAAGATATACAAATGAATATTAACAAGAATAATCAATCCGACATCAGAGACTAAACTCGTTTCATTATCAATAATATTAATTACTTATACAAAAACAAAAGGTATACAGCAACATGACAAATATATTGATAATTAATTCAGATGAGTCGCTTAATTCCTGAATGCAATATTTCTTGGTGCGCACGGAGAGTGTATGAACGTTATGTGATGATTTTATTTCGAAAGATAATGAATTCCATATTGTTATGCAAGAGAAGAGGGCTGTGAACTTGGCCGTAATTCGTCATGACGGCAGGTAAAAGAAGATTACTGCGCAGGGAAAACCGGGTACTGTTGTGTTAGTAATGTGTTCAGCATCAATACATTCAATGACCATGTCGTGTGTGATGAGCCTATATGCAATTATGGATAGTTTCTGACGGAATAATTGTCATAACGGGAGAATAAGTTTAGGGAACAGTGACCTGCAGGACAACTTAAATGGGGTGAAAGTCATTAGTCTCATAGCTTGGTTCTGAAATCGCTGCAGACATTCAATATGCATAAAGTACGTATTGGCGCATGACGATACACCATACGAAAGATGGCTATGAATATAAGCAAAATACAAAGATTGTATGATGTGAGGTGGAAAATAAGTTCTTGTCTTGACGATAATTTGGATGCCAAATGCAATCTTTTTCACTTTCACAAGTGATTGAGTGTGTCCATGAAATTTTAGTTCAGTATCTAAGATGGCACCGAGAAACCGTGCTTCGTTCGAAACCTGCGTGATGTAATAACCAATGTGAACAGAAGGTGGGACGTCGATTGAAATTCGCGGGGAATGGAACACCATAGATGTGGTTTTAGTGGGATTATTGTGCAGATGATTACTTTGGCACCATAAGGTAATATTGTTTAAGTCAGTGGTAAGGTTAGACTGGAGTGTGGCAATTGATTTACTGGATGTAAACACGGTCGTGTCATCAGCGTAAAGTATGCACTTGGTCTTAGCAACAATAGTGGATAGGTCATTAATAAATATCAAAAATAAAAGTGGGCCTAAAATTGATCCCTGTGGGACTCCTACGTTAATTAGCTTGGATGATGAGAGATGGCCATTAACCTGTACCATTTGAGACCGGTTACTCAAGTAGTCTCTAATAAAGTTTAGTGGAGGACCAGATGTACCAAACAATTCGAGTTTAACAAGTAGTAGCGATGATTTATGGTGTCAAAGGCCCTCGTCAGATCGATGAATACAGAGCCCACAATTAGACCTCTGTCAACAGCTTGCTTGATTTCTTCAGTTAAAGTAATAAGTGCCAGTTCGGTTGAATATCCATGGCGAAATACGAATTGCTGAGGTGACAAAAGGTTAAATTTCTTTAAGCAGCGCATTAATCAAGTGTGGGATAGCTTTTCAATCACTTTACCAAAAAAAAAAAAGGATACAAATTGGCCTGTAATACCCTACTGAAGTTTGATCACCTTTCTTGAAAACAAGAACTATTCTACCAGCTTTAAGACAGCTCGGAAACACCCCTGCAGTGAACAGTTTGTTAATGATTAGTGCCAAAACTGACAATATTGAAATTAGTTTTACTTTGCATGAATCAATATGGTCTAATCCAACGCTTGTAGTCTCCAAAGACGTGATGACCTGGTGAACTTCATCTGCAGTTGTTGAATGCAGATAAAAGCAATGACTACACAGAGATATATCAGGTAAAGGACACGCCAGCTGCTACGTATCCATAGATGTGCAAAAATGCTCACTGAATGTGTTAGCTATTTTTATTGTGGTCTCTGAGCAAACATTTTTATTCAGGAACTCTTTTACAATTTTCCAGCAGCGCGTCGTGTTGCTTGCGTTTTTTACAATAAGATCCTGGTAATAATTGCGCTTAGCGCGCCTTAATAAAGAAGATAATGTTGCAGAATATTTCTGAAAGCGGGATTTTAATGCAAGGTTAAAAGGTTGCGACTTTAATTTCTTATGAAGGTTATTCTTTTTATTAATGGCCTTTAACAGTGAATTACTAATCCATGCATTTCTGGGTGAACGAAACCACTTCGTCACAGTATGTAAATGGTGCAGTTTTCTATTCACATAGCTATTGTTTCCAAGAAAGACGCAAAAGCCTTTTCTGCGCAATCCTCCTTGATCACCGATGTCCAGTCTAGTGCATGAATTAACCGCACCAATTTGACAGTCAAATTGCCGCTTTGTCAATGTATTATTACTCTTTATATTTTTAAAGCCTAAGGTGAAAAAAATAGGATTATGGTCTGTAATGCAATGATCTACCACTCCTGCAATGTGATCAGATGAAATGCTGGAGATAATATGATCTATTAGTGTACTGGAGCCCAGTAAATCATTCCTAGTTGGAGCTGAAATATGCGAAGAAAAGCCAAAGCTGTATAAACAGTGCATGTACTCTAAACATGACGCACTATCAGGATTGATGATGTTAATGTTAATATCACAACATATAACAATGTTCTTATTTTTTATTACCAAGTTATTAAGAATGTTGCTTAACTGACTGCAAAATTCTGGATATGAAGATGAAGGTGACCGATAAATGGCAGCTACGATAGTGCTACGATTGGTAATTGGTATCACACTATGGTTAAATTCAAGCTAAACAGATTCACAGGGAATATTGTTAAATGAGATATCACGACGACGCGTGTATGTTAATACGGACGAGTTTATGTGGCACTTCCACCACCACGACACAATTCGTGATTACAATATTCAGAATGATAGCCTGGCAATCCATACAAGTTGCCTTCATTGCCAGATAACCATGTTTCAGACAAACATATGATAGAGAATCAATGATCAAGAAAGAAAGGAACACAACAAGATCATTATGGTGCTTTCTAAGACTGCGGATGTTTAGGCGCAGAAGCGATAATGCTGGTGATTTTTCGTGTAAAACTCTGTCGTTTGTTGGCAGGTGTAGATAGCCATGGTGATTTACGGTCGGTTTTTCTAACGGAAGATACCAAGGTCTTCTGCACATGCAATTCGAAACACGTGGCTGTCATCGGCCATCCGGGCTTTGATTGTGCAATCATCGGTGCAGAGATGCTTCCACTTTTGTGCTATCTTAAGCGCAAGTACCTGCGCAAAGAGGCGTTTTCGCTTTGGCGTGAGGTCATCATTCGCATACACAGGTTTGGGGCTAGTGCTCTGGGCAAATCCTATATCCGAGGTAGACAGCCACGCCTTTCTTGCCTTTTTAGTGAATTCAGCCTTCTTGTTTCGCGAACAGAATCGCGCGATAATGTGGCTTTCATTTTTCGCGGGCACCCTGTGTGCAGTGTCTATAGGGTGATTCCACGAGAGATCAACCATGCATGTCCGCTTGATATTTTTGTTTTGTCTGTTTTTTTTATGTCATGTAGGAACATTCAAACTGCACGTAACCGAAAATCTTATTCCCGAAAAGCGTTCCCAGCAAGCCAAAAACATTTGAAGGTGGCAGCACGAGCGTCCCCCTATTGCTTATCGCAATATTTTCTGATTTCACGGCGGAATTAAACGCAAACTAAAAACGTTGTGTAGAAAAACTTTTCTTTTCATTTTAATATGCTGCACAGTAAATTAGTCCGTGTTTTTTTATGCAGTCCAAAAAAAAAAACGTTTAAAAATTCCAAACATGGCCCAAATCAGAAAAACGTAACTGTGATGCGTCTTGATGCATTTTCTATTTCACAAGGAAACTAAAACGTTCTTTTTGCAACATTTGTACAAAATATTATCTTCCTACATGAAACAGAAGAAAAGAAAAAAAAATTGTTAAATAAACAAGTTTTTTCAAAAAAACTCATTTTCAAAACATGAAAAGAAAAAAAAACTCCGGTTTTAATTTTTGAAAGACATTCGGATGGAAGTCTGCTTATGTCGGGAAAAATGTGGGTGCGATAATATGTTTCCTCATTTGTTTCATTCACAAAATATAACGGGCCAAAGTGGCGCATGTTGAGCATGCTGGCTTCAGTACGTTTGCTGGTTGTCTATCAGGTTGCATTGTACGCAAATCTAGTTCTAATTTCTTTGCTGTTTCAGAAGTTTGCTCTGGCAGCTTCTTTACAGCAAAAATGTATTGTCAGATTTTATTTGTGTCTAGTGTGTGCAGGGTGGGGGGCTGCCGCCCTCTAAAGTGCTAACGCGTACTGAGTTTGCTGCCTACAACCTCTGTGGGCATCACACTTACGCCTCCACTATTTGCTTGTCAACAGCACGTGAGGCACTGCGAGTGCACGTTGTGGCTGACTTTGGCAAAACCTTCCTGGTTTTGCCATTAAATCACCTGTAAGCGGTGCCAAGGCAGGCTAATCCGTGAGCGACGGAGCGCTTCCTTAATCAGCAGGTGTGCCATTATGGAGGTGCGACTTCACTGCCTGCTCCCCATCCCCCACATGCAATGAATACTGGAACCTTCTCCGGCACCACCGTGTGCGAGTCACACTGTGCCTTTCTAAAAACTTATTTCAGTCATTTCCCGAGCTGTTTATTTCATTTACGGTTATCACACGTTTTCCGCGTCGCTCACAGATAACGTCTTCCTGTCTTACCTCGACCTTCACCTCTGCGTTTCAGTAGTCCGAGAAAGTGCAGTGCAGCATGATTGAGCTAAAGGCTGCCGAAGTTGCCTAATTTATGATGTTTTCTCAGCACCATGCTGACGTGCTTTCCCAAGCCGAGAACAGCAGAGGTCACTGGTGGTGCCAGACGGACACTGTCCTTCGATAACGAGCGTGGCTCACACATTTTCACAGTGAAAAGCTTTAGATAGCCTTGTTCATAAAACATGAAATCATGAGACATTCTGGAGGCTCAGTCACGACAGCGGCGCAGAAAAAGTGACAGAAAGAGTGCGGTGCTGTTCAGTATAAACGTTTTGACTTGGTCTAGCTGTTCCCTACACGCGATGCCTGTGGCTCATAGCTTGGTCAGAGCATTCTGTGTCGATTATTTACGCATTCACAAAAAGAAGATTGCTAAGAAAAAAAATTTGCGTTGCATAAAGATTTTGGATGTTGCCTCCCTGCAGAAGCTACTGCCAGAGGCTGAGGATATTCGCGACACCGATGAGGTATGCCAGCACTGCTTTACGCACCTCAAGGAAATCCTGTCTTCATCTAGTGACAGCCGCTACATATGCAACTTTAAACGCTGCATATGGAAGCGTCAGTACACCTGAACCATCTGTGACAAAACGTTGTGCATGCGCTGGCTGGTTAAATAGCTTGAAGCAAGCGTACGAGGCTTCAAGGTCCTATAGAGGTCGCCTCCATCTCTTAACCATCGTGCCACCAGAAGTTGAAAAATAATGCGTTCAAGAGGCAATCCCATCTGTCACGGCGTGCATGCTCAGAAAGGCCCAAAATTGGTGCGAGAAGCATAGAATGCTGTCAGATTTTGATCCGTACACGAGCTCAAGGTTAAGCCCATCGGATGAACAAGCTGCGCTTGACTACTTCACCAAGGACGAACTTTGGTGCTCACGGCAGAGCCCGAACAAGAAGGACGTTGTGTCAATCATCATGAACGGCCAGAGAGAGTAAGTCTCAAAGCGGTTTATGACACGTTCTATCCGCGAGACGTTCCAGATGTTCAAAGCAGCTCACCCCAAAAGTGCCATCGCCCTTGTCAAAGTTTTACAGCCTGTGTCCAAAGTGGGTGCTGCTCGCACCACAACAAGAGGTTTGCGTTTGCGTTTATTGCGCTAATGCCAACCTTTGTATCTCCGCGCTTGAGAACTTAACCGGCATGGAAATCTCATTGGAAGGCATGAAAGCATTGTGCCTTTGCAGCTCCCCAACCACAGATTGTATGTTAGGTGAATGTGAACGCTGCCCATGGAGTGAAAGCATCACTTTGCCCAGTCTGGGAATGGTCGACGAGGACGAGGTCACATTTTCTGTTTGGGAAAGTGGTGACTTGATCAAGAAGACGTCGTCTCCAACCCTTTTTGTGAAAGAGCTCAGCAAATGGGTGACTCATTATTACATACGCCACACTCAAGCTGCAGCGATTCATGAGGCAAAGAAAAGCGAGCAGCACGGAAGCATTGTTCTGCATTTTAATTCTGCGGAAAACTGGACTGTCCTTCTCTCAAGTGAAACACAATCGTACCATTTGCACAAAAAACAAATCTCCATTTTCACCTGTGTCGCCACGACAAAGAAAGCAACACACAGCTTTGCTGCCATAAGCGACGACATGCATCGCGACGACATGCATCACGACGCCGCGCACGCCTGCTATGCCCTAGGTAGAGTGCACAAAGTGTTAGATGAAAAAGCACCCATCTACTGTCACGTAACATACGTCAGCGATAGCACAGCGAGCAATTTTAAAAATAGATACCAACTGTATGAGTTGTGCCACTCCAAGTATACGTCCGCGAGGTGGATATTTTCCGCTACCGGGCATGGGAAGAATGCCTGTGACGGTGTGGGTGGACTCCTCAAGCAACAAGCTTCCCTGCACAACCTGAGGTCAGGAAGCGCCGCCTCCATTCAGTCGGCACATGAGATGGTCTCCCAACTTAGCGGCAACCTCAAGAATGTGGTCCTGCTTCATGTGCCTACTGCAGCCATCGAGGAGCATAGTCAGTAGAAATCAGTGGAGTGGAAATCAGTGCCGTGTGTGCCGGGAATTCAGTCATGGCATGTGTGGATGCGTGCCCACGATCAGTCAAGCGAACATGCACTGTCCATTGCAAGAGCTGCCACTAGCCAGCTGACAGTGATTAAACCCTTTTAAATACTAACTGCAAAGGAAACGCAATAAATTTGGTCGAGCACCCCAACTACTGTCGAGTTAGTTCTCTCTTGGGTCCCAGAAAGCAAAGCAGAAAACATGTTCTCTGTTTTTGCCACAACAAAAAACCCAGGTAAACCTTCCTTCATTTATGGCAACCATTGCATTTTCTTTTTTTTAAAAGAGTAAATATTAACAAACCGGAACAAGTCATTGTGGCACTAAAGCCAGCAAGCTCAACACGCGCCACTTTGGCCCGTTATATTTTGTGAATAAAACAAATGAGGAAACATATTATTGCACCTATGTTTCGCCCAACATAAGCGGACTTCGATCCAAAATTTTTTCCAAATTTGAGCCGGAGTTTTCTTTATTTTATTTTTTCAAAATTAGTTTTTTTGAAAAAACTTGTTTATTTAACTATTTTTTTTCTTCTCTTGTATTTCATGTAGGAAGATAATATTTTGCACAATTGCTGCAAAGAGAATGTTCTATGTTTGACACTTTTTTCAAGTTTCTTTGTGAAATAGAAAATGCGCCAAGACGCATCAAAGTTACAACATTTTTATGATTTGGGCCATGTTTGGAATGTTTAAACGTTTTTTTTTGTTTTTAGACAACATAAAAAAAAACTCATGGAACTAATTTACTGTGAAGAGAGAGAAAGATTCAACTTTTATTGGTGCCAGCAATCACAAGGGTGGACGCAGCCTCCCTCCGCCTAGCAGACGGCCGAGATCCCCTGGCTCTCAGCGGCTACCTTAGCTAGCTGGATGGCCCAGACCTGGTCTTGCTGGTCTGAGCTGAGCAGCAGGGTCTCCCACTGCTGCCGGTTTTGAATTTTGCAGCCCTTGAAAGGAGCCGCCTTCGAACATGCCCATAGAATACGTGGCAGATCCGCCCTACATTTACATAATTTGCATTGATCGTTGTATTGCCCTGGATAGATTCTGCTGCAGGCCACCGGGTTTGGATACATGTTTGTTTGCAGGAGGTGCCAGGCCACCACCTGTTTCCTGGTTAGCGCGAGTATTAAAATTAGCAGAAAAGCTTTTCGACACAACATTTTTAGTTTGCATTTATTTCGGCCGTAAAATCGGAAAATATTGCAGTAAGCCAATAGGAGGACACTCACGCCGCCACCTTCCATTATTTTTTTTGGCTTGCTGGGAACGCTTTTCAGGAATAAAATTTTCAGTTCCGTGCAGTTTCAAGGTTCCTACATGAAATATAAAAAAACCAGACAAAACAGTCTTCGCCTTTTGACTCGGGGATGCCTTTTGCTCAACATTATTGAGTCGCGGATATTGTTCAAGATCACACATTTGTTTACTAAGTTTATCATTTTCATCTCTCAAGACCTTGTTTTCTTTGGTCAGTGCCTCATCGTGACTTTTCACACATTCACAGATGTCATTAAACATCACTAGGTTAGTTCAGCACAAGTCGGCATGCTCAAGTTTAGCAATGCAAAAAGTAAACACAAAATAGAGGCAGCAGTGGAAGCGAGCAAAAACGCAATACAGAATCATGTACAAAGAAGCAACGAACCTGGACAGAGCAATCAGTACTTGCACACAGCCGCAACCACTGCTGCCCAAATGACGAGCAACGGGAAGCGATGGCCTTTTTGTATAGCTTCTTGTCCGGTACATGGCGAATGCAGTAGCTCAAGTTCAGTGATGTGGTTTAAAGACATGCACGTGCTGTAGATATGCAGTAGCCTAACAGCGCTGCCCAGTGGACCGTGCTAATTAGATTCGCTACTTGGGCAGAGCAACACAAGGATCAGCACTTGCACACAGCTGCAACCACTGCTGCCCAAATGTCTGAACAATGACACATGAAGGAATTTCTGAACTGTTCACAAATAGTAAAACAGGTAAGAATGGCGACAAAAAAGTAACACCCTCTGTATAGCTTGAAATGTCCACTGAACATGTGAAAGAAACCTGGCAGGGGCTGTGTAGCAGTCGGAAAAGAAAACTTGGCTGTCAAAGGGTTAAAGCTCGAAAGGCTGCTTAAGACCACGAAGCTCAAGAACCGCCCAGAAACAGCACAGCTGTCACTCCGACATCAACCGCGGAATAGCTCAGACATTTTTCGGTGCTTTTTTTCCCTCTTGTTAACAGAATTTTTTTAAAATCCTCTGCGGCATATAGAAAAAATTTACTCATTGAGATGGATTACACCAAGAGGCAGACATTACTTACACTGTAAATCAAAATTGTATTACCAAAACTGCACTAATCAACTTTTTAACTAATTACTAGGGGTGCGTGAATATTTAGACTTTCAAATATGAATTGAATACAAATATTTAGCTTCGAATATCGAATTATGATATGCACATGTATTGATTACAATTTTTGTTATCTTAACCAGTTGGAACATTGCAATTATATTGTCAATCATAAAAAATTAGACTAGTAAGCAGCTATACTAAAAGATTGTGTTATTGACGCATGTTAATTTGGTGAACTGATAATTTCCAGTAATTGTCTCTTCTCGCCAACCTTCTGCCTAATACAAGATCAAATGCCTGTAAACTCGGCGGCATTTGGCCCTGTGCCAGCCATGACTCATCACATTTGCTGTCAAACAATAAGCTCAGGATTGGAGGTAGTGCTGCAAAAGTAGGAACTTTAGTGTCACAGTTGTGGGTGTGCTACACAAAGAGTACGAACACGAGACGCCGCATCCAAATAAAAAAATCTAAACTTATATTGCAAATCAATAATCAAAATACAGAAAAGAAATATGTTGCCCCAAAGATTTAACAGAAAACAAAGCATCTAATATTTAATGTGACATAACAGGACACAGTGCACGAAGGAACAGGGCGAGAATTTTGCAGCAAGCTCACAGTTTAAACGTTCACCATCCAATGCAGTGCGGCAATGTCGGGTCACCAGTAGAGTTTGGTACTGTGGCTCCTGTGGATGTAGAGGCCTGGTTGATAGCAAGTCTCGGTGGCGGAAGCGGCAGCGACTGGCACAGTTGGTGATGACGGCACCTGGCCTTGCGCAAAGATGCAGGCCAGCTTCGTTCCTGCAGGCCTCTAAGCACCCGCCTGATCCGAAGTTGAAGACGTCTCTCCAACTGACGTTACTGGACTCGCGGTCATCCTACAACAGCCAGGGTGCGGTGTTTCCTGCTTTTGCATGTTTCTCCACCAGACAACCTGTGCTGAAGCACCTTTGCTATGGTCTGTTTTTTGAGGTTGGACTGTCTGGGGACGGTCTTCAGAATTCTGTCAGTCGGCCCGATGCCACTGCCTGGCTGCTGCTTTATGGTGTGGTATCTGGTGTCTTACGGGGAAGTATCACAGTCACTACGATTACCACCCCGCTAAAAAAGTTGCACGGCAAAGGGGGTGTACAACTTTTCATAATTGCGCTGTCTCGATCACACACGCTGCCACAAATGCACAGACAGGGGCACACATGTTCATTGTCGGGTTCACTTGAGGGGGATCCAATATAAGTATAACACAACATTCACATTTTAGAGGGAAGCATATGCACATGCAGATCAATATGTCTTGCCACAAAGAACTATTTCATGTAATGAGGCCCGCACCCTACCTGATACCCTTCATCAGAATGGACTCAGCATAGGCTTATCTGGCCGTAACCCTGTTACTGACTGCTTGGAAGCAGCGCTGTGCTGGGGGTCATCTTTCTGTTTCGCTATCAGATGAACAGGGTTCACTTGCAAAAGTTTTACCGGCGCCATGCGTAACTGATTGGCCATGCAAAAAGCCATTCCTGTGACAACGACGACCACTATCTCTCGGCTGTTTTTCTTGGAAGCAATATTGCAGACACCAGCCACCATGGATATTGACTGATTGTTCAGCTCAGCTGCATCATTCTGCTGGAGTCGGCTTTTTGCACACGAAGGCTGGTATTTTGTAGCGATGTGTTATGCTTTATTCTATACTAGTCTTATCATCCACCGCTCACGGCTGGCTGATCCCATTGATAATGTGAGCGGACCGTCGCTCTAACCACTGACCAAGCGCGAAAAGGCATTAGCATTGGAAAGGCATCGCTACAAAATACCGGCCCAAAGAATCATTTGGCCTCTTTCAGCCAGGATCAGGAGTAGAAGCATCTCACGCACCCTCGACATTTCCCACAACCACGTCAAAAAAGTGGATCTTCCATGCAAGTCACCATTACTCTGCCAGTGAAATGGGGAGCTGTTGTCTACTTTTGCCTCAGGCAGACACATAACCAACTGGTCTAGTAAGCAAATGGTACGACTCTTTACAGCGAGTTTGTCTTCAGGTACCAGTGAGCGCTTGACCATCACTGATCTACGTCCAGTGTCCCGTAATACAACTACGCCATGTCTCTCAAGCACGCCATTTGCCATTAGAATTCTGTTCAGTGACGATTTCGTTTTGTCTCCTGCTTGCATCTTAACTTGAGCGCCACTGGAAGAACAGTCTTTTATTTCAAAAGCACTTAATCCACTCTCAACGATCATAGAGCACAACGCTTGGCCACTTGTGCTCTCATCAAAAGGACAGGCTTCTGCCATGTGGCCACTCCTGAGATATTTTGGGCAGGGAGTCCCCCTTTTGACTAGGTGGTCTAGTTTCCGATCAACAGTCTGCCACTCAATGCCCTAGCTTGTTGCAAAGAAACAGTGTGGCTTTTCCTTTACATTTTGCCCATCTGGGACCCTAGCTTGTCCTGCATACTTTTCCTCTTTGCTCTTTCCAAGGCTGATCACATCCTGAGCTTCGAGGTAGTGATTTGCAGCATCAGCAAGCTTGTCCAGACCTCTGCAGCCTCTTTCTTTCCAAAAGACTGCCAGCTCTTCGTGACATTGTCAAAGAAACTGTTCCAAAATTATTTTAGCTCAAAGGTCCTCATAGCTATTCCCTTAATTAGGGAGTACCTGGTCTTAACCATTTGTTGCCAGTGGTTGAAGTATCCTGCAAGATGACCAACAAACTGTCTCCCTGCTTCGGAGTTTTCCACTCTGGCATCTCAGAATTTCGCCCTGTACCCTTCCTCACTGTATCGGAAACGATGTAGAAGGGTTTGCTTCAGCTTAGCGTAGTCCATGACATCAACAGCCGCCATACGACCCACAGCACTCAGCGCTTCACCATTTAAGAACAAATTGAGCGATAGCACCCATTTATCTCTTGGTCATCCTTGACTATTGGTCACTCTCTCAAGTCATTGGATATACACATCCAACTCGTCCCTTCCCTCATTGAATAGTAGAATGAGCTTGTGCGGGCTTTGGTAACCTTGCGCCGCTAGATCTCAAAACAGTGCTAGCTGACGGATCACTGCCAGCCACAAGAGCTAACCTTGCCTGCTGTTCTTGTAACTTCAGCTTAAAGGGACACAAAAGGCAAATATTATTTCAACGTGGACTGTTAAAATATCATACCAGAAACCTCGAAACGGTTGTTTCGTGCCAAGAAAAGATTTATTTGAAGAGAAAATTGCATATGAAGCATCCGCGTACCTCGAACGCAATTCAAATCGCCCACCCGAGCGAGGAGTGGTGACGTCATGGCCATATAGTGACGTCCCGCCGGTCAGTAAAACGGCGCTCGCAGACAGCGCTACGACTTTTTTTTGTTCTTTTTTTGTGCGGAAAGCGCAAACGTGCAGCCAGAAACAGAGCCAAGACAGAGCCGACAGCAGTGCGAAAACGGAAGTATGGTGGCTAGCCACCATAGAGAAAGGTAAAGCGCGCGCTGAATTGTGAACGCGGTGATCATCGACGCTCGTTGCAATGGACCAACTAGTTGACGACCCTGACAACGACACATTGGTTTGCGGTGCTGGGCTCGATTTTAGCGATTGAAGCTCCGATGAGCGTGACATGCTGCTGAGGGCTCGCGCTGCCGGCGTCGTTGTGTACTACGACGGCAGCCTCGACACCGTCTCTTCTGAGCGCGAAAGCAGCGAGGCCTACTCCAGCAATGCGACGTCAGGCGACGAAGCTGGTCACCGCCGGGACATGCCATCGCGACTCTCAAGCTGCTAGCAAATTCAAGTGCGAGTTTAGCGAGCCTGTAACACCAGCGCAGCACTACGCGATAACAAAACTTCTGAAACTCGAAAGCGCGCGCGGCACAGAGTCGAGCGAAAACGAAACCTTTTGACCGCCCGTGTCGTTATCAAGTGTAACGCCAAAAAGGTATTTTTCTAGGAATCTAATAGAAGTAGACAAGCAGCACTTTCTTCCGTCTTATAATCCAACGAAATAACCTTTTTAATATGTGTGGTTGAGTACTAGTGACAATTTTTTTTAGGAGTGCCTTCGTCATCGGGTAAGTACCGGAATGTCCCTGGGGAGTCTCTTATCGTGTCCTGCATTTACCTCAATTTCTTGATTACTAAAGCTCTGTTCGCGATTATATTGACGCCTTAGACGTTCTACAGCATTGCTCTATCACTTTAGCTTGACTTTTTATTTGACTTTAGTGTCCTTTTAAGCTCGAGAATTGGTTTTTCTTCTTGTAAGCGAGCTCTGGTTGCCTCCTCTGCCTCTTCAGTTGCTGCGCAATCAGCTAGTCCCTTTCTCTTGCCTGCTCATTTATCCAGCTCCTTAAGTCCAGGCACAATATGCCTAATTCCTTGCCAAGCTGCAATAATCTCTCGAGATCCATTCTCAGTCGCCACACACCTGCAAGGTGATGCTCTATAAGGTCGTAACAAGAGCAAGTCCTGTCATGGACACCAGAATTTGTAGGAACTTTAGTGTCACGCTTGTGGGTGTGCTACGTTAAAGAAAATGGGCACGAGACACCACATGCAAATAAACAATCAAAACTTACACTACGAATCAATATTCAAAATGCAGGCAAGAAATATGACAAAAAAAAAATCTGTTCACCTAAAACAAAACATATATCTAATGTGGCATACCAGGAAACAGTGCATTAAGAAACAGCATGAGAATTTAGCAGTGAGCTCATAGTTTAAATGTTCATCATCCGTCGCGGTATGGCAATGTCGGTTCACCAGTAGACTTGGACACTGTGGTTTTTGTGAATGTAGAGGCTTGGTTGATCGTAAGCCTCGGCAGCGGCGGCAACAACCGGCGAAGTTGGCAATGACTGCGCCTGGCTTCGCGCAAAGTTGCAGGCCAGCTTCGTTCCTGCAGGCCTCTTTGCAGATCCGAAGACGAATGCATCTTTCCTCCAACTGCTGCTCCCGGACCCGCGGTCATCTGACACTGGCTGGGGTGCGGTGCTTCCCTCTTTCACATATTTTCCGCCAGACACTCTGTGCCGGAGCACTCTTGTTTTGGTCTGTTTTTTGAGGTTTGGCTGTCTAGGGACGGTCTTCAGAATGCCGTTGGGTCACGCGATGCCACTGTCGGGCTGCTGCTTTGTGGTGCAATATCTCGTGTCTTGTGGGGAAATACTGCAGTCACTACACTTTTAAAGGAACTGCAAGAACACAGTCTTTTCTTTTTCCTAAGTTTTGTACAACATGCAATAAGGACTTCTGCAGCACAGCTTGTGCAGCAAGCCATAGGCATATTTACCAAGGAAAATTTAAGGGGGGGGGGGGGGCAGGGCACTTGCCCCCCCCCCCCCTCCGTTAGACGTGTGTGTGTGTGGGGGGGGGGGGGGGAGCAAAGTGTGCCATTTGCCCCCACCCTACTTTCAAAGGCGGGCACTTTCGGCTGCACGCTATAAAGTCGAACAAAACTGCAGGTGAAGCTAAATTTTCTGTATTTGCTTTTCTGTACTATGTATCCTCTGCTTGGGCAGCGAGAATTGTCTTTTGTGCCTCCTCGGGAAGCGCTGTACCGGGCAACGCGTGGGATTCGCCATACGTGCTCGCATTGCGGAGAAGGCCTGGCGCTCTGCAGTTCCCGCCATAACAAATTTCAGCTTGTGCTACTTGGATCATGCCCAGTCTTTGCGACAGCCTAACCGAAATTCAAAACACAATAGGCTTGCTATATTTAACCTGCGGGTGAAAGGAAAGGTTCAAATAAAGTATTATAATCAGCCGCTTACAACATAAAATCGTTGGTTTATCAAATGCTGGAACTATTGAATCTCTGTCAGAGATAGTCTACATAGCACTGCAGTGTCAGTCTCTCATCGCTATCAAAAATCTCATCAAACCTCTTACAGGTCTAACTGTCGAATTTCATTGTGTAATCACGACTTATCGTAGATATGTTTATGGAAATGACCTTGGTCGAACGTGCAGAGCCATTTTAATACCAACAGAACATTGCCAAATTTTTTCGGAAGGTATGTGTCCCTTTTGACTTTGCCGACTTCATTTTCAGGCTATTTCTAAATAAGAGTTCCACTAGCATTTATTTTCTGGCAGAAGCAAAAACCACAGATATCTCGTATTTTGAAGAAATTGGAGCCATTTTGGTGACGTGTACCGAAAATTTAACTGTGCAGGTTGCTTATGTGCTCTGAAAACCCCAGTTACTGAATACTCGCTTTCTCCAAAATTTTATGCGTTATACATGGCATGTAATTGTTTTTCCCTGGTATCCTCTGTAAACTATGCGGGGCACGGTGTTAATATTTCTTCGAAGCACGAAGCAATGTTCAGAGTCACGAGCAATAAACATTTATTCTGCGTAGGTTCATTACAATCTCAGAAGAAAGTTACTCATTCAAGTGTTCCGGGGTGTCATACTGCAGCTAATCAAAATGTTTCCCAGACTCCTAAAACAACTGCAGGAGATACGGACTTGAAATTCCCTGAAAATAGCGAGAATTTCAAGCACCATTCGTTGCAAAACTTTCATGTTCCTGCTTCAAATGCAAGTGTTGCAGATAATTAGTAAACCTTTATTTTTCCATGTGTTTTTGTAAGAAGCCAACAAACAATGACACCAAGGACAACATAGGGGAAATTACTTGTACTTACTAATTGAATTAAATTGCTATCACCCAAAAAGATCACGTGCTCGTGACGCCTGCGGCAGAAAGGATGTTCCACATCCGCCCCTAGGTTTGTGAGTGGTGGCGCTGGCTAACACTCCCAGGGTTAGTTCTAGTTGTAAAACATAAATACCCCAGAAAGTGGATGGGAAAACGGCTCCGCGGTAGCTCAATGGTGAGAGCATCGCACGCATAATGCGAAGACGTGGGTTCGTTCCCCACCTGTGGACAGTTGTTTTTTCATCCGTTTTCATTTCCATTAATTTATCATTTCTTTAATTCAATTAGTAAGTACAAGTAATTTCCCCTATGTTGTCCTTGGTGTCATTGTTTGTTGGCTTCTTATGATATGATAATAAAAATCGGGCCCCTCGATTCCCTTTCTTCTAGTTCATGTGGTTTCGTGTCACGCGAGATTCCAAGTCTGTTTCTCCGGTGTCCTCAGTGAGCTAAACAAGGCATCTTGTTTATATCTGGGGAAAATTAGGGGCACGGCATGGGTAGTGTGATATGGCTAGTGTGTAATTATAATGTGTAGTGTATGGGTTAGATCAAACACAGCCTTTGTAAAAAAAATTCTTATTCAAGTGTTTGAGCATGCGATATGGCCGCTATCAACTATGCTTCCCAGTGTCGCGACCTAGTTGTAGTTTGCAACATGTTTATTTCGTGGGAAGGGGAGGGTGGTCATGGTAAATGCAATGTGCGACAAAATTTTTACGTTCCTGGTCCAGTTAGAAGCATTGCAAATAATTACTGTGCCTAGAGCGGCCAGTTGCGCAGCAATTTTGCATGTATTCACAGGCTTCTTTCATGCTCGGAAAAACACTTTTATGTAGTAGCACGTATTGAGCAACAGAAAGCTGTATCGGGAATTTTTCATATTGCGCTAAAATTTCCTCATTGACACTTTTCATCTAATTAAAATATTTGAGTTGATTAATTAAATAATACTAATTCTGTAATTAGGCAGAATGCAAACAATAATCTGAGTATCTCCAAGCAACGGCAAACAACATTATCTTGGTTCTGTCCAGCTACGAGGCATTTGCATATTTTTAAATCTTGGTGCATGATATTTGGGACACCCTGTATGTATGTATGTATGTATGTATGTATGTATGCTATATATATATATATATATATACATATATATACAGTAGACTCGCGCATAATTCAAACAAATTGCAAATTTTTCTTTGGCCCGCTATGTTTTCAATGTATTTTAAAGCCGCCCAATCCAAACTTCGCCATTACGTTAATTCATACTTTTTGCTTGTCTGTGCCAGAAAATATCTGCTGCCTTTGTCGCTTCTAGCTGAACATTTGCATTATTATATCAGGAACAGTCGCAAGCAAAGCTGATTGCCTGCCTACATGTTTCAAAACGGCCAAACTAGCCAAACCGTGCGGACCGACAATCGTGTGTTGATTCAGGTAAAGAAAACAAGACGGCAGGCGCGGCGTGTACGAAAATGAAGCGTGTGACCCTTGGGCATCTCTCCTTTTCCGGTGTGTGCATGTGTTAAAGCGGCCAAATCGCACGCACCAAAATAATCGCGTGTTAACAGATAATAAAAAAAAAAATTTAAAGGTGGCTGAGATGGCAGGCGTGGCATGTACTAAAAATTACGCGCATGACTGTCGGCAACTTCACACACCAACGCATTTTATGGTTCCATCACCGGCTGCGCCGCCGTTCGCATCATGCCACCTCAAAGGAAGTATCAAACTCTTTCCGTAAAGGAGAAATTGGGTGCCGTAGAAGTTGATGCTGGAGTGAAGACTTCAGTAGCACTGAAATATGGGATATCGAAGAGCACGCTGACGACCATCCTGAAAGTGAAGAACAAGCTTCGGAACAATGCAAACCAAATGCGGCACGCCTCCAGGGCGGAGGCGTGCCGCGTACCAACGTTACTAGAACCAAGTTGGTTCTATTAACGTTGCCGCGTACAGCATAAACAGCATGGCGCGTGGCTTGCACTGACGCGATATCAGTTGCCACAATGGCATCATTCTCGTTTTTGCGCAATTGTCCGTGCGACACTATGTGCGTTACATCTGTTTCAACAATTTGGAACGACCACCTATCTTTCCACTATGGGAACAACGGCCGCCCAAGCGTTCCTGTTGACGTGGCCCGAGTAGACTAAGAACGCTGCACCACGCGCTGCTGCCACGCAATGTTGTAGCGCTTCGTTTACGCAATGCCGATTGCTAATAACGGTTTGCAGTGACGTTTCACCTTTTGAACATCGTATTTTTTTTCGCCCGAAGCAACGTAGATAATGCAATTTTACCGACTCTTATGTGGCTGACGCACAGTCGTAATGCTGAGACCATAATGTCCGAGACCTTCGCAGAATGGCGGCATGCCACAGTAGTTTCCAAAATTTACGCTTCCAGCCAACTAGAACGCTTCGCTCTCGTGTGCAGAATACATACAGTCATGTCCCGCTGGTAGTAAAATATATAACAAGCTCGAATAAAAATTGCGGCAGCACTTGCAGTTTCTAAATGAAAGTTCATCGGAACTGGGCGCCGCTCTGAAGGAGCCACACGATGCTGCATTTCGTTCTTTAGATGGACGTTTCTAATGGAAGTTACCATCTAGGCATGGAAACGCACCGGGAACAAAAATGACCCTTAAAATCTGTTTTTCGGACCAAAGTGCTGCCGAATTGTAACTGCTGATGCCAGCTTACATGCAATTAATTTTTAAGCGCTTTTAAGGGCAAGTCCATATATAACGAACTACTGATATAATGACAACTTTTCTCGGAACTATCGAGTTCTTTATAAATGGTTTTGACTGCATTATTGACTATATGTGAATGTTTCATTACAACACAAGTTTGTATGTTGCCACGAGTCGTATTTATGAGAACTTATGATAATTCAAACAAAATCCCGGGTCCCCTCGAGTATGAATTATCGAGAGCATCTGTGTACAGTATAGACCACTTCTAACGTAACCGCTTATAGTGCAGGACCGGATATAGTGCGGTCTTTTCAGACTCCCGTTAATTTTCCCATAGCACTCCATGTATACACGTATCGCTTATAGTGCAGTTGCGAGAAACGAAATACCGGTTACAGTGCGGCTGCCTGGGAGTATGGAAGTCAGCGGAGACGGCGAACGCTCCACTCAAATGGGCGCCCCAAGGAGTGCTCGAGGAAGAAAGAGAGACGAAGTGGAGGAGAACGCACGTGGTGCGAACGAACAGCCACTGAGGCTGAAACCAGAATCTTGAGTGCGAGTCGTGAAATTTCACGGCGCACATAGCGAGCGAGGGCCACGAAACTGCCAACCCCGGCCACCGAAACTTCAGGGAGCGGGCGGCGCCGGCACAGCACGGCGAAGGGCGCACACGGGGACCGTGGAATGTGAGGGAGGAGGGCAGCAGGGAAGCGGATTTCGCCTCGGCAACTCCGCCGCTGCGGTGGCTCCCCTCGCCCTCCCTCGTAGCTCCCTCACTTTCGACTGTCACCGTGCGTGCCCGCCGCCGTGCACGCGCCAGCCACTCCAGCCGGCCCGGAGCCAGCTCCTCGAAGTTTCGTTTTCTGCCGTTATCGGGAAGCGGGCGTTTGCCGGCCTGGGCAGCTTCGTTGGCCGGCCTGGTACAGCGCCGCTGCTTCTCTCTGCGCCGTAGCCGCAGCGTGCAAGGTCAAGAAGTGACTAGAAAGTAGAGGAAACATAAAAGAGAAAGGAGGGTTCACTGCCATTTTCTACGCGTGGCTACGGTAGCGTGGCTGAGAGGTCGGCGCATACACGCATGTTCCCGCATAACGCAGAATCGGCGACCTTCCATTTGAGAGAGGGTGAAATTTCCGCCGCGTTTTTGTTTTGTTTTGTTTTGTTCGCGCGTGACATTGAGGGGTCTCTCCTAAACTTTTACTCTATGGTGGTGCCGGAGCAATGCCGGTCGGAGGCGCCGCTGCGTTATTTGGTTCGAATTAACGAGATTCGACTGTAAATTGAATGCAAACGTTCTAGCTACATTCCTCAACTGTCGCATACACGTGGCGGCTCGGTGCACATGTGCACATGTTTTGCGTATGTGTGGGCCTTGAAAATTGTTGCTTTAGTTATAGTGCAGTACCGCTTATAGTGCGGATATTTGCGACTCCGGCGACTTACGTTATAAGCGGTCTACACTGTATATACAGGGTGTCCCAGCCAAATGTAGCCAATGTTTTAAAAACGACGCAGTGTGCTCTAGGAGGCTCAAACCAACTAAGTGGTGTTGAGGATCGCGTGTCGTAATCCGCGGTATTTTTTTCGTTTTGCAAAGTCAATTAATTAGTATAAACTAATTGCCCAACTTTTTAAATATTGGCTTCACCAAGAAAGTGCCAATACGAACGTTGCAGATCACATTTAAAAATGGACAACTGAAGTGTTTGCAACTAAGTACCATTGATGGAGTTTCTTGCAATTGCCTTTAAAGAAAGCGCACGAAATACAAAAACAAGCGCGTGATAGCACCACTATTTCAGGGCCCCCAGACGACCTCCTCCCACTCAGCCGTATTCTAGTACACTCCTTGGCCGTTCCGACAACAGCGACAACAGCCGGGAGTGGCCGCACGCGCGCAGGCCACTTGCATGAAGCACAGAAAAGTCGTGTTATAAGCAGAAAATTACGAGAAAATCAGAGGGATGGGAACGGCTGCACTCTTTTTCGCAGGACAAATCCGCTCACTGTTCGCGGTCAGTGCTGGTGCACACATGCCGAAGCCATTCTGGCGCAGCGTGGCGCAATTTCGGTCAATTTTCTGTGTTAGGTGCAGTTTGGCGCAGAAACTTACCATTTGTATCAAAATGGCGCAATTAGCACAGAAGTCCCACCCCTGCGTATGCTTCACCGCGTAACATCGCTGTATTGCGGTGAAGCTGACTTTTGGGAATCGGCCCATTATGCCGAGCTCTTCACGCTTCGAAGCCATTGCTGACAGCGGCGAATTATTTCAAATAAAAATATGGCACCGAACAGCAGGAACCTTGGTAGCTAACGTCAAAGCAGCTAGGCCTAACGTTGCCACTGTGGCGACTACGACTGTTAAGTAGGCCTACGAGTGCACCGTTTCGAGGCTTTACCCAAAGCCCGGCGGATGTGGCTTCGATTAATGCCGTTTCAAACCTGGGGTCACGGCAAGAAGTCAGAAAAATCAGACGGCGAAGGGTTTTTGCGTCCAAAATTTCAGACGTTCTTATACATTGTCTCTATGGGCTATGTGGGGGTGCCGCGAAGGCGTACGAATTAATGGATGTCCGAAAAATCCGTCATTGACTGTATTCGATAGTATTCGAAATTTTCGAATATTCGCACATCCTTGCTAATTACTTTAGCACACACATTGGGATGTACGAATTGAAGCCAGTGATTTCACAAGGTACAATTTTGAAATTAGAACTGAAATTGCACTGTTGTACAACTTACTTTTTTAACAAAATGCTTTTTTGTGCCTTAAAGCTAAAGAATTACTGGAACATCAGTGCATTTCGTCGCAAACTTTGCAAACATAGTATATCTCTAAACTGGTGTCATCCTCAGAATTCGTTCCAGGTAGATATGACTTTCGAAATCTCCGGCTACAATTAGTAATTGCAATACAGGGTACATTATGAAAGTAATGCACATGATTTTATTGTGACATGACTATTCATGGCAGCGCAGTAAAACCAGTTGGGCAATGAGGTGAAGGGTCTGCACTTCCAATGCAGCCGGTCGCCAGTTTTCTCCGAGCAGTGTGAGCGGAAAGACTTGCCTCCGCAAGAAGTTTTTTTTTTTCGACTTCGTAACACGGCGCGATGAAACATTCGCTTGAACAGCGAAACGCTATGAAGTTTTGCATGAAGCTTGGAAAGAATGCAACCGAAACATTCCAGATGCTTCAAGAGGCCTTCAAGGACGACTGTATTTCAAGGTCACAGTGCGGGACGCGGCACTAGGCGTTCAAGGAGGGCCGGGAGGAGGTCGTTCACGAACCCCGTTCTGGACGCCCAACAATGGCCAGAACCGACAAAAGTGTGGATTGTGTGCGCGACGTTTTGTGTTCCAACCGTCAATGGAGCATCCAGCAAATTGCTGACACCCTACACATGTCCACATTTGCGGTACATGGGATAGTGACCGAGGATCTGCAAATGTGCAAGGTCTGCGCCAAGCTTGTGCCGAAAGTGTTGACGGAAGATCAGAGAGAACTTCCGAGTTTTGCGCTGTCAAGAATTGTTGGATTTGATTCAAAATGAGCTGGACTTTCTTAACTCTGTCGTAACCGGAGACGAATCCTGGATGTTCGAGTATGACCCAGAATCGAAAAGGCAGAGCAGCGAGTGGCACACAAAATCATCCCCCCGCCCCAAGAAAGCACGAATGAGCAAGTCTCACATCAAAATGATGCTCATTGTTTGCTTTGACACCCGAGGAATCGTCCATTTTAAGTTTGTACCACAGGGAGAAACTCTCAACTAAGCCTTTTACCTGGAGGTGCTCAAGAGATTGAAATGCCGAGATCAGCATTTCAATCATGGTCAAGCTCCACCATGACAAGGCCCCCAGCCACACGTCCTTCATCGATGCCAACTTCCTGGCCCAGAGCAACACCCCGGTGGTCCACCATCCATCCCCCTTAGAGTCACGACTTGGCACCATGCGACTTTTTTTTTGTTTCCCTGACTGAAAAGAGAGCTGAAAGGAAAGCATTGGGAGACCGTGGAAAACATCTAAAAGCATATTACAATGTTCCTGAGAGACATTCCCATCGAGGACTTTCTGGGTGCCTTCCAGGCGTGGCAGACAGTCTCCGCAAGTGTATTGATGCAGGGGGAGAGTACTTTGAAGAATTTTAACCATTTCTACAGGTCTGTTCAATAAATCTACTTTTCCCAGAAAATATGCATTACTTTTATAATGGACCCTCTATGTGCCGTAAAGTGATTAGCTTAAAATTAAATTTTTAGGCAAACATTCATCTTGATTTCTCACGTAAATAATGTCCGCCTCTGAGAGTAATTTAGGTTAAAAAGTATCTGTTTCGATATGCTGGAGGAACGTTTCAGTTGTGGACAGTTCAGAAGACCATTTACTAATGGGTTAATTACAATGCTAATTAAATATTTACTGTAATATTATTTCACTGTCTTTTTGTACAAAAGATTTCCATGTGGAGGACACAAGGAGGCGAACGTGGCAGACTGTTTACATCGACATACATCCATTGTCAGCCTAGCGACATCTTTTTTATAAAAGCATTTGGAGGTCAAATCAAGCAGCTCGATAATACTGCCCCTTTCGGGCTCTTGGCAACTGGTAAATAAATCCACATATGCTACCTGAAGGCAACAAAATAACGCTGTTATGCACAGGATATCATTTAGTGTACTCCGAGTCTGATACCTAAGAATTCTGATTCACCCACAGAAAAATTACCACATGTCCTATTTATTTATTTATTTCGTGTACCCTCAGGGCCAAAGGCATTAAAAGGGGAGTGGCTACATTAGATACAGAAAAAAAAAGTGCAGTGCAGCAAAGTGGTTAGTAGTACAGAAATAGATGGCTCTCGGTTATACAATCTTTATCTAAGTGTTCTTGTAGTGCTGGTTAATGAAATGTAATATGGTGCATACAGTGCAGTAATACAATGTTACGGTAATACAAGACAGTAATACAATTGATAGTACAAAGAACATGAATGAAATGCTCCTGTTTATAGAATGTTATCTAATACTGCCATGAAATGCTGATGGTCAACAATAGTAGCGGTTAAGGCGGGAAGGCGATTCCACTCAGCAGATGTACACGGAAAGAATGCATGAGACATGACATCGGTTTGGCATAATGAAATTCTGACTTGTTATTGTGATCTAACCATGATGAAATGTATTGAGGAGGGGATATCAGTTCGTTGCGAAGGGAAGGATTATGAAATATCTTATGAAAAAGTGAAAGTCTAAGGTCTTTATGGCGGCTAAAGATGGCAAACCAAGGTTTAATTTCATTGCAGAAGTGCTGGCAGTTCGGTTATAATTACGCAATCATCGGGGAATAAATGAATGTTAGAAGAAACACATGAGGGCAGATCAAATTAAGAAAAGGAGCGGGCCAAGTACCGATCCTTGAGGTACACCGGACTGTACTCTGCTTGGCTGTTGAGTTTGAGTCATTAGCAAAGACAAACTGTGAACGGTTGGAAAGAAAGCACTCAAGCCATGCAAGCAGTCTGGGATCAATGTTAATTCGATGCAGCTTAAACATTAGAAGATTATGGCACACTCTGTCAAACACTTTCGAAAAGTCTAAAAATATACAGTCGGCAGTTGAAGAGTGGTCAAGAATGACGTTTAGCTTATGCGTAAATAAAACTAGTTGTGTTTCACATGAATATGTCTTGTGGAAGCCATGTTGCGATGGTGAAAAGAATGAATTAGTTTCAAGAAAGCTAGCAAGATTAGAGGCAAGTATATGTTCTAGCATCTTACATGAATAGAAGCGAGCGAGATAAGGCGGTAGTTATATGGAGAATGCTTGTCACCCGACTTATGGAGTGGAAATCACCTTCTCGATCTTCTATTCAGCAGGCAAAGAACCCTTGTCTCGCGACTGTTGGGATATCATTGCTAGAAAAATGGAAGAGCAACAGCTAGTGCTTTTCAAAAATTTCGCATTTATAAATGCGAAATATTAAAGATGAGATAATTGATACGACGCCCGCTGGCTCAATGATTATGGGAAACATTGCTTGGTAATCGTAGTCGTGCGTGGATGGAAGAGTAATGTCTGTGTTTGATGAAAAGTTGTGTATGAAAACATCATTAAGTGTGGACGCACATTCATTAGTTGGAATAACATTTCCAGAGCTGTCAATAAAGGTTATGATGTCATCCACCTTGGGGTTAATGACGCGCCAGAATTTCTTGGTGTCGGTTTTAAGCATTGATGGCAAAGTATTGCCAAGAAAGTGATCCTTGGCTTGTTTAAGTGCGGCTATATACCGTATTTACTCGAATCTAGGCCGACTCCGATTCTAAGCCGACCCCCCAAAAGTTCGAAGTCAGAAAAAAAAAAAAAACTTACCTCGAATGTAGGCCGAACGAAAAAGCGAGGACAGCATTCGCAAAATAAAACAGCATTTATTAAATTTGAACATGCCGAGCTCATTCTATGTCACCATCGCTGCTAGCCTCGTCGCTATCTTCCTTACTGCTGACATCTTCAAACAGTGCTCTATATTCAGTACCATCAAGCTCATTAGAGATGCTGCATTTTTGGAAGGAGCGCACGATCAATGTTCCTGGGTAAATTTCATTCTCGTTGCGGCGCACACAAAAAGCATCTCCCGTGGCCCCCTCCAACGACAGACCGATGCCGAAGTTCCGCGCGGCTTGAACGTTTGATGATGCCTCTACGGCTAGCACAACTACCGTATTTACTCGATTCTCACGCTCACCTCGATTGTAACGCGCACCCGTTTTCCGTGAGGAAAAAAAAAGTCCTTTACAGTACCGCGCACCTCATGCTTTCAAACGGAAATACAACTTTCTGTCATTTGGAAAAATATTTTTGCTCTTGATGCACTGAAGTGGCGATGAATAAAAAAAGTCGCAGTTTCGCCTGAAAAGCGATGCATCGAATGCGATAGCAAATTAGTAGACCGCTATTAACAAGCACGGTGTCACGCGCGCACAAGCAAACATTTACCACATCTCGCTCGTTGACTGCGGAAACGAACTGTCAGAACGCTGGAGACGGAGCGCGCCTTCGTGCTAGCATGCGACTCGCTTCAACGCGGCGAAAACACGGCGCGCGGCGGACTTTACCCGTCGCAGATTGCTTTCAAGATAGGGCCAAGGCAATCGTATTGCCGAAGTGGATCGTCGCAGATTACGTCCTGCTTCGGTCCACTGAAACCATTCCGCGTTGCTTTGCTGGCGAAAATTACAGTGTACTAGAATACCTTGGGTAGTGGAAAGAGCGCGTGGCGCGGCCTATGGGAGAGCTGTTGCCACTTCTGTAACCGCCGCGCGTGGCGCTGGCGTCAAAAAACCGAGGAGATCGCGGCCGCAGTAGCGGCTGTCAGTGAGGTTGCAGACGCAGTTTCTGCTTTTTTACCGCGTTTCCGACACATTAGATTTTCTTGCGCTATCGCAAAATTCCGCAAAATCTATTTTAACGCTTTCTTCTGATTTCCACTATCTTTGTTTACCGTAGAACAATAATCGGTGTAAGTTTCCTTTACAAAATTAAGATGCCGTATACCGCCTCTAAATTTTTACTTACACAGTTCTGGTCTCGCTGTGTCACCTCTATGTTCTTTTTGCAATGCACCTGAATCCATTGATCACTTATTTTTTTTTTCCTCCTGTGCCACCGAACATGATACTTAGTAGCGCAAAACTCGAAATAAAAGACAACAGTGAAAGACGAGAGGAAAGGAAAGAGGAGCGCTACCGTAAACACCAACTCGCCCAACAAGAAGTTATTCTGTTGTGCCACCGAATTTTAAGACTGATAAAACACTTAGAAATTCCATTTGGAATGACTAACCTCGCCAACGATTCTCTGTTTTTGGGGTGACTTCACTGGGACACAGCCACAAGGATGCTTTTCTTGGAGTTTACAATTTCATAAGAGGCACAAAAAGAGTACCTTGCTGGATTTCTAGAATTATGAATTATTCCTATTATTTACCTTTTTTATGTCAAAATTATTTTATCTTAAAATTCTTTATGGTATTTTTCTAATTTCTGCTATACAAATTTAGTTTTTGTTTAAATTCTAATAAACATAGTTGAAATCACCTGATTCTTGGCCAATCCCCCATAGTGGGTATGAGCCAACAATTGGGAGATGAGATGAGGTTGCAAGAGCCGGTACCCCGGATTTCGTGAGCTAAATGAACGGACGTTGTCGTTGTTTAAAGCCCCAAAAGACGAAGCCCAACGAAATCAGTGGAATAGGAATTTGCACCGCAAAGACAATTAGGCCACACTCGGAAACGTCGGCGGTTTGCGACTACCCGTCTGCACTTCATTGTAAGGGCTTTTAACCGCGCCGGGTGCCAGAAACTGGAAATTTCTAACTACCTAAAGCTAAGCTGCTGCACATGAGCGTGCTTGCTTGGTTTTCAAGGAACCTTACTCCGTTCCTTTAAACTTTCGTGTGAACAGTTTACGCACACCAACTTTGAACAAATTGTGTTGTGATTATACCTGGTGCACATGTCTTGAACCAACGGATTTAAATAAACAGTTAGTCTGTAAAAAATGTCTTTTCTTCCCTTCAATTTTGCATTTTATAGGCTTCAGTATTAAATGAAACGATAGCTTCGTGTTGTGTTTGAGGAAAAAGAGAAAACCGTAACAAAAGAGGAGAGATTTGCCACTCCAGGGACAAAACATTATGCCGCCGTGGTAGCGCAGGGGCTTTGGTGCTGCGCTGGTAAGCCCGCTGTTGCGGGATCGAATACCGGCCGTGGCGGCCGCATTTCGATGGGGGCGAAATGCATAAGCACCCTTGTACTGTTCATTGAGTGCACGTTAAGGAACCCCAGGTGGTCTAAATAACCCGGAGTCCCCACTACGGCGTGTCTCATAATGAGATCGCGATTTAATTTAAATTTTACTCCAAAATATAAAAAAAGAAACGCGCAGAACACCTGGAATTGCTGTCTGTTAGTGCTGCAAAGGCGCGTGCCTGTGATAAGAGAACTGGCGGGAGTACGAAGTGCCCGGAGCGTGCACTCGGGACGTGATGTATGCATCTCACAGTGGCTTTTCGTATTAACACGCCAGTAAATTGACGCAGACGTCGCCGTTCCACGCAAGATCTGCTAAGACGACTTGTTACTGTAAGCGCGAAGCTTCACGCACTTCGTGCCTTAATTGGCGCCGTCCCCTCAGCGGAAGTAATCTGACGAAAGCTTGGCCCTGCTGTGAAGTCATATTGCTTTGATTAATTCGCTCATAAGCTAGCAATGACATTTGCAGCGAGAGTACTATGCATAACTGCAGTATTAATAAAAGAAAACTTCCGTGCTTGCAGCTGCCTGACCGCTTTCGAGCGCTTGCTGGTGCTCGGTTAGGAGCCGCTGGCGCCACCTGGTAGCGTTAACATCAAGTGCCTCACGCGCTGCCCGCCGCTCTTTCCACTACCCAAGTATTCTAGTACACTCTAGCGAAAATCCTCTCCTTCTGTTTGCGCCAGTCCCGCTCGCAAGTTTCGGATTCTCCGAACGCCCGTGATGCGGCCCGATTTCCGTCCGTCTCCGCACAGATGATCACTTTCCTTTTAAATGCGGCATCGTGATGAACTCGGTACTTAATGCTGATTGATAGAGCAGACGCTGAGAATGTGAAGACAGACGGTAGACTTTTGCCTAAACACGTGTACTGCAGCACACGGAGGAAGCTTCCGCATGCTACGGTAGCTAGGCTCGACGCGCGTGCGAGGCGGCCATTCTGAAATGCCGACGCAGATTTAGAGTCGTGTTGAAAGTGCGCGTTAGATTCGAGTAAATAGAGTATTCGTTTAGAAAGCGGCACTATAGTGGCATCGCCCATTTGGTGCCATTACGATAACGCCACACCGCGCGCCGATGCTGCACCATACCGATACAACCGATACGACGCAGGTCAAAATGGCGACGTCGCTCGTGTACTTCAGTTGGCTACTGGCGCGGCTAGTAGCGGCTGCGATATTAACTTTTCTAGATGGCGCTAACTATGCACCATATTTATCAGTTTCAGTTAAAAACTGCCGCGTTTTTTTAAATCCTCGAATCTAAGCCGACCCTAGAGTTTCGTATGTGATTATTTGAAAAAAACTATCGGCCTAGATTCAAATAAATACGGTACTCGTCTGCCGCCTGTTTGTATCGAGTCTACCGGTAGTTGCTAGGTGAACGTTTGGCTGATTTGTGCAAACGTTTCTTTTTATTAGACAGGCGCTTGAGACGGATGTTATACCATGGGGCGTTTTGATTACATGCAAGGGTGCGCAGTGGGATGTATTTGTTAGTTCAGCAATTTTTGCATCAAACATATTCTAGTTGGTCTGAACGCTACAGCTGTCGAAGTTGTTTAAAAATATGTCTAGAAAAGCAGATAATTCGGTGTTGATGGCTTCAAAATTTCCTTTCGCGTAGTTTTGAAAAGATTTGAATTTTTTACCGGTTTTCGGTCCCAAAATATTTATGTCAAACGAAGGTGCCGAATGGTCACTCAAGCCAGGTAAATATGTGATTTCGGAAACTAGGTCAGGCCGTGATGTTAATACAAGGTCAAGTGTGTTCGCAACGGATTCGGTAGTTCACGTGGGTTGAGTTACAATTTGTGAAAATGAAAAGACAGAGCACATGTCTAAGAACTCATTGGCTAATGACGAAAATGGTTGTAAAGTTGGAGATTCTGTGTTCCATATTATATTAGGTAGATTAAAATCGCCGAGCAAAAATAAAGGTAATGTAGGATGGCGAGATGTAGCAATGTAGATATCATGCATCTCATTTACGAAAGTAGATAAATAAGTGGGGGGCTGGTAACAAACACCAATGATTATCTTCTGGCGATTTATTTTAATGATGGCCCACACCATTTCGAGGTCAGTATTGACATGAATACACTGAGATGGGAAATCTTTGATAATGGCTAAGAGCACGCCGCCTCCCTGACGCATTGTTCGGTGACAACGATACAGTGAAAAATGGTGCTCAGTTTAAAGAATTTCGTTATCTTGAATCTGTGAATGTAGCCACGTTTCGGTAAGCACAAAAATGTCGGCATTGCAAGTATCTAAGGCAGATGCTAAGGAAGCGCGCTTATTCATGATGCTTCGAATATTAGTAAAGAATACAGCTACGACGCATGATTCGCGTCCACTTCCCCTCACGTTTTCCTAACTGGGCATGTGCTGGGAGTTTACATGCCGGCTGTTATCTCGTGGTTCATATGGCACATGCTCTTTGATGGTGTCTGTTGCCGGGTCATAGACGAACTGTTCTTTATTCATTATTAGTTTGGTGTACTTTAACTGGAAAGGGCATGGTTGGGGCTGGCTTTTAGCGTACTCAATTAGTTTTTTACGGATATTGCGAGTGGCGAGCGAAAAATCTTCGGAAACAGAAATATCGTTTTCTTTCAGCTTTGAGCGTGCGGAAAGTACTTTGTCTTTCGTTTTCGTGCTGGTGAATTTAACTACAATTGGGCGACACTTCCTGGGCATGTAGTGATGAATACGATGAGCATGTTGGACCGCTGTGTCATGCAGGCTGTCAATTACGTCTGTTAGTGCCTCTCTTATGCATGATTCGGACTCTACCCACGATTCGCAAAAGTCACGGTTGCCATGAAAAACGAGGTTATTGCGTCGCGATGTGTCCTCAAGTTCGTCAACGCGCAGTAGTAAAGAGTCAAGCGAGTATAGCCCCTTCAGTCACGAATTTTGATAGACTTTCGATAAATGTATGAAATTTACAAATATTTATGCCAAGGTAATGCATGCTCCATTGAAAGCAAATCGAGGTATAGTGGAAGGACTGCCTTGTGCATATTATGATGACTCATTATAATTATAGAGTTATCTAATATCTGCTTAGTGATCAGTCAGTTATACTACGTTTCTTCATAAAATAAATTTAGTAAACCACTCGAATTACATACACAATTTAATTATTCGCTGCAAGCATTACTAGAAAGGAAAAAAAAGTTATTTCACAGCTGCTACCAAACCGCTTCACGTCGAACAGCCCGTCAAACACGGTAGTGCCTTCACCAAAGCGGTCGTCTATAGTGACACATTGCACTCAGAAATAAAATGGAGGTGCGTTAGGTAAGCGGAATTTTCAAGTTACTATAAGCTTAATGTTCGCGATCTATTACTTGACACCACTGCAGAGAAATTGCGAAAATAAGTCGCATACACAAATGTGTACGCCGTGACTGAAGGGGATAGTATTGTTTCTGACACACTGAAGTTGCAGTTACTACATGCAGCACCATACACTGACAATGATGCCAATGCCATTTTTCTTGTAGCTGACTTTAACCCTTTCAAGGTCAATGGCGTACATGTACGTCCTCCGCGAACACCTTCAAAATGGTCAATGACGTACATCTACGTCATCATTTGTACATTTAAAGAGCGCACCTCTTTCGATCATTCCTTTCGCTTGGCATGTGCTGCCACTCGATAGAAACACATGAAATTTTTTACTTGCACCAATGCCTCTCAGTTTTTTTGTTTTTTTTTATAGCGTCGGCACGTCGGCTACAGTTCGCTCATCCGGGCGCGCACGTGGCAGCTGCGGCAAGTTACGGTTTTCTCCTGCGGCGGCTCCCGCTTGTTGCACGAGCTAAATTGATGGCCATCTGGTTTCAAATCTCTCACAGGGTGACCGCTTGTTCCTCGATCATTTATCGCTCCCCGCGGCACGATTACACCTGTTCCCGGGCAGGCGCATATATAGACAAACGATGCTGCCATTCTTGAGTTTCCTTTTTTTTTGGAGACCACAAAAGCTCTATCGCACCTTGTTGGCGATAAGACGAAGGCTTCTCACGTGTTTCGGTTTCCGGAGGTGCACACAACCATTTTTCAGTGCGCTTATCTTCTTATTCATGAATAAACATTGTGTATTTTACAACACAAACGATTTTTTCGTCACTTTACTGTCAATTTTAAAAAAGTACGACCTTTTTTTTCGAAATAGGTTCGTTCCAAGAATTTAAATCAGCAATAAAAAAAATCGACCCTGGGGGGTCGCATTTGGCAAAAAAATTCGACCCTCAAAGGGTTAACAATGCTTATGCTGAGATTTCACATCTTTAGCAATGGCATGTTTGACCGAAAAACAATGCTAGACACATGGGTGTGCTCAGGCTGTCGTTGATAAGATAAATTGGCTCTCTCTACCATGGATGAACCTAGGTAATATTCGGTAGCAGTTGTGCAAAACGTGCGGACTCATCCACGGAGCTGTCTATGCCATCAAGAGCAAAAGTCTGGACACTGTGGCTGTTGAAAATGAAAAAAAATTTGTAGACAAACATACAACAGTCTCAAATCTTATGGAGCAGTGTACCACTTCTGTGCTACAAATACAAGACACCTTCCTATTGGTGAGCATGTGAGCTACAGATTCTCCCCCCCCCCCCTCCCCGTTATTATTCCTGTGGTATGCCCACTTCTGCACCAGGTAGTACATCAGTCAGGTGTTAGTCTTATATGCTGCAGGCCCACAATTCCATTTTGCTGATTTTAAGTGTATATACAAGTATATGAACATTATAAAGCTCAATGGATGTCCTCACCAGTCGTTGGGTCTGTTCTCAGGGCTGATGTGATCCCTGCGCACCAAGAAAGGTTGCGCACGAACGCCCTCAGGCAGCCTGGCTGGAAGCAGCATTCCCGAGACACCTTCCCCACGTTCCAGCTCAACAGGGCACCCTGAGGCATTGATGCCGATGACTCCTCCGGCAGCTCCAAGCAGCAGGAAACATGGGGGAGGCAGGAGGCTTGCTACACGCTGAGTTACTGCATCAAAAAGCCGCCTTAACTAAGAGAGAAGTACATGATGCCAGAAATGCAGGAAATTCGACAATTAGAAAATTGAATACTTGTCTAAAAGGCAAAGCACTGACAGCAATAGCAATGTATTATGACTATTACATCAAGTAAGGCTTATAAGTTTAATGGGCACTGTAAATTGCATAAACATTCGCTTACTAAATAAACACAGGAAGGTGTCAAAACGGCCAGAAATACACATGAACAGAGTTAACTCAATGACTGCGAGCACTTGCAGCCACAACACTGCCGTGATGAGCGCTGGCAGTGGGGGGTGCACATGCTCGTCCCAAAGCAGACATTTCATGCTGTAGCTTCCTTCACCATTTTAACTGTGTCAGGCCTACAAAACTTGACAGATCACATCACCTCCAACCCTGGGTATGCACTTAGCACGGTTCAAAGCAAAACCTACTTGCTGTACTCGCATCAAAACGTCAACCATTGCTTGGTAGAATGGCGGCCCTCAACTTCTTTAGTACTATGGCTAGCTTCCCTTCTACCATCTTCCTCTGCATCTGCTCACTCTTGAGTTCGCTTGCTAGCCTCCTGACGTGCTTCACTACTTGTTCCCTTTTCTGCTCTAGGTGGTCTAGTGCCTCTTCCGCCAACTGCATTTTTTCCAAAGGGTAGGGCACACTCACCCTCTACACAACGCACGCTAGGGCTCCTCTTTCCCATGATCCTGTTCTACCTTCATTGTATAAAAATAGCACTACTTCTAGAAAAAAGATTGCTGTAACCTACTTCAACTAGAGAAAATGAGAGAAGCTGGAAACTATAAAAAAAAAAAAAAAAAAGTTGGAAGGCAATGCAACCTCCAGTTGAAGTCGATGAAAGACAGCCTTCCCGAGTGAGTTGGAGGTGAGAGAGGGGTGGAGTCACTGTGTACCGCACTTTATCGCGTCACTCCTCGTGTGAGGGAAGTAGTAGGAGCATCGGAGTGGTGGTGGTGGTAAAAACTTTAATTCGTCAACAGAAAATTATTTATGCGATTACATGTGGGAAGTCTTGATGGCTTCGTGAGGTGGCCGTCAGACCGTGTCTTACGGCGACTTCTAAAGCCCAGGTCACGGCCTGCAGTTGAACCGCAGGTTCCGAGCTGGTCACCGCAGCCTCCCACTGCTCTCGGTTGGATAGCTGCCATTCGGCTCTAGGTTTGAGCTCAGGGCATTCATGCAGGATGTGTGCTAAATCGGCTTTGTCGGCCTCGCATAGCGTACATTCGGGGGAGTGTATCCCTGGGTAGACTATGGATAGTTTGTACGGGTTTGGGAAGGTGTGTGTTTGGAGTTGCCTCCACGTTGCCTGCTGGTTTTTGGTTAAGGATTTGTCAGGGGGTGGGTATTCGAGTCTTCCGTTTTTATAGTATTGCGTAATTTCGTGGTAGGTTATCATGCGCTCTTTTGCTCCTCGCAGGATCGGTTGGCTCACTGCCCGGTTGACGAGTCCTCGGGCGAAATTGTGAGCCGCTTCGTTCCCAGGATGGGACGAGTGCGCAGGGATCCAGATGATTTTGATCTGGCGGGGCGTGAAATGTGTTTTCTTCAGGATTTGTAGCGCCGGTTCGTGAATTCTGCCTTTGGCAAAATTACGCACTGCCGTCTTGGAGTCACAGAAAATTATTTTGGCTGCGGTATTTCTATTGCTATCGCGGCTTCTTCCGCATCTTCCGCGTGCCTTCCAAAAATGGTGAGCGCGGTGATTGGTTTGAGGTCGTTTCCTACCACCCCTGCAGAGAAAGCGTCGCGTTCTCCGAGTTTGGCTACGTCTACGTAGACCGCCTCCTCGTGGTTTGCGTAGTGTTTCTGGAGTGCTTTGGCCCGGGCCTGTCTCCGTTTGCTGTGATACTCCGGGTGCATGTTCTTTGGGATTGGGTCGACCCTGAGGCGACTGAAGATGTCTCTGGGTATTTGCTCAACGTTTGTTTGAGTGCTCTCGTACGGGATGTTTAGTTTCCTTAGGATGTGTCTTCCCGCAGGTGTCTTGGTTAATCTTTCGTATTGGGCTGTTCTGTGTGCTTCAACTAGTTCGTCGAACGTGTTGTGGATGCCCATTTTCAGGAGTCTCTCGGTGGATGTGTATCTCGGCAGGTGGAGCGCCGCCTTATAGGTTTGTCTTATGAGGCAGTTTACCTTTTCCTTCTCCGCTTTATACAGGTTGAGATATGGGAGGGAGCACACGAAACGGCTGAGCACGAAAGCCTGGATTAGACGCCTAAGATCCACTTCCTTCATACCACAGTGTTTGTTGGCGATGCGTCGGATCAAACGGTTGGTTTGGTTCACGCATGCCGTAAGTTTGTTGATAGTCACTGTGTTTTTGCCGTTGCTTTGTAGGTGCATACCTAGTATCCGGATCGTTTGGACCTCGGGAACTAGGGTGTCATCCACGTATATTTCTATAGGGACTGAGGTCTTTGTGTGGCCTCGTGGATTCTATCTCATGACGAGAAGTTCCGATTTTTGCGGGGAGCACGATAATCCTATCTTTCTGGCGTGTTCTGAGACTATGTCTGCTCCAGTTTGCAGTAGGTGTTCGATCTCTCCATCGTTTCCCTTGGTTACCCAGAGTGTAATGTCGTCTGCGTATAGGGAGTGCGATAGGTTTGGTATTCCTTCGAGCTGCTGTGCCATGGGTATGAGCGTGACATTGAAAAGGAGGGGTGAGAGTACTGATCCTTGCGGCGTTCCCCTGCTTCCCAGTGTGAAGGGGTCGGATGTGAGTGACCCGAAACGTATCTCCGCCGTCCTAGCGGATAGGAAGGCTTTGACGTAGGTGTGGGTTCGCTCGCCTACTCCTAGATTTGAAAGGGCTTCCGTGATAGCCTCGTGCTTGACTTTGTCGAATGCTTTGGTTAAATCCAGAGCTAGGATTGCTTTGGTTCGTTTGCTGTGAATAGGGTTGATGACCTCCTCCGATAGTCTGAGCATGAGGTCTTGTGTGGAGAGGTGTTGTCTAAAGCCTAACATTGTGCTGGGGAAGAGTTCGTGCTTGTCCATGTGTTCTTGCAGGCGATCTAGAATCACGTGTTCTAGCAATTTGCCCAGGCATGACGTGAGGGAGATAGGTCTCAAATTTTGTATTTGTAGACTCTTCCCTGGTTTCGGTATGAAGGTTATCTTTGCGTGTTTCCACACTGCCGGCAGCTTGCCATTTTCCCAGCATTGATTAAATAGTTCTGTGATAGCGTTGATTGATTCCTCATCCAGGTTTCTCAAAGTTCTGTTTGCGATTCCGTCCGCTCCCGGGGCAGAGGATGTGCGGAGTTTGTGTAGTGCCACCCTCACCTCTGCCGTCGTTATTTCCTCGTCCATTCCAGGATTCGGAGGTCCTTTGTACTCGGGAAGCATTTTCTTGTCGGAGGTATCTAAATATCTGCTCCTGAGTTCGTCGAGGAGTTCGTTGTCTTGAAGGGGGTGTTCGTGTATAATGCGACCGATGTTCTTGTTGTGTGCCATTTTACAATTTTCAGGGTCTAGGAGGTACCTGAGTAGGTGCCACGTGTCTTTTAGGCCCAATTTTCCACTCATCTGGTCGCATGTTTGACCCCATTGTTGTTTGACGAGCTCTTGTGCGTGGTGTTCTACTTCTTTAACTAGGCGAGTAATTTTGAGCTTAAGTCTTTTGTTGTGTTTTTGTTTGAGCCATCTCTTTTGGAGGCTTTCGTGTGCTTGCCACATGTGTAGTAATCTGTTGTCTATTGCGTGTGTTTCCGCTGTGACTGGTATGCTTGCGGTTGCGGTTTTGACGTCCTTGCCCAGCTGTTCAACCCATTTGTCGAGGTCATCTATGGTGGTGGGTTCGTCTCGTGCTCTGATGAGTCTAAATTTGTCCCAGTCGGTGATCGTGATCTCTTTCCTTCCTCTCTTTTTTAGCTATGTGGCCCGGATAGTGGTTTCGATTATATAATGATCACTGCCTAGGCTGCAGGCGGTGTTCCTCCATTTCCCTTCTCCCACGTTCTTAGTGAGCGTGAGGTCGGGGCTGGTGTTTGTCTGCACACTGTTTCCTATTTGCGTGGGTTGTAGTGGATCGTTCAGTAATGTTAGGCCTTCGTCTTGGATGTAATTCCATATTGCCGTGCCCTTCTTGTTGTTTATTTTGTAGCCCCAGGCCATGTTCCTGGCATTAAAGTCGCCTACTATTAATAGCGGCTTGTGTCCGCAGAGCCTGAGTGTTTTGTTAACGGCCTCTATTGTCGGGGGGTGGTTCGATCGGGGTGCGCTATATATGTTGAGAATAAATAGGCTCGCTTGTCCTCTCCTCTGTGGAATTATTTCCACGAGGAGGCAGTCCGCGTCCTTCGTGTCTATTTCGTGTTCTGTGGACCAAGACGGCCGCACGCAGATTTTGCGCTCCCGTTTTTTCGTATGTTTTATAATTTCCGAGTTTGACTTTAGTTAGCGTTTCTTGCAGTGCTATGATGTCCGGAATTTCCAGCTTGTCTAAGTTTTGGATGTGGAGTTGTAGGTTCTCTCGCTTTGGGCGTAAGCCCCTGCAGTTCCACTGCCATATTTTGATTTCCTTAAGATTTTCCTCCATGTTGGTTTGCTCTTTGTACCTGAGCGTTTATGAGACCAGATTTGGATAGTGAGATCGCTACGAGTTGCTCGGCATGATCTGTGAGTTGAGTTTGTATCGTGGCTACGGTAGCCTCTGTTTGGCTTAGTTTGGTCTCTAGGGCGTCCATACGCCCGTTTAGCTGCGTAGCTAACGCGCCAATTTGTTCCTTCATGTCTGCCCTGATTCTGTCTTCGGTTGCTACTATCTTTTCCTCCATGCTATCAAGTCGGGTGTTCAATCCTTGGATTAGGTGAATTACATTGTTTAGTGTGGGGCTTTCTGCGTCTTTGACCGTTTCGATCGGTCTCTTTTTAGCCGGGGGGCTTCGTTGTGGTGACGAGGCACGCGAGGATGCCGCGGAGGGGGGTACTGAGCTGTTGGATTTCATAGAAGGGGTGTGTTGTTTTGAGCTTTGTGCTTCCTTCTGGGGGGTGTTTCAACCCTGTAGGTTTACAATCATTTTCTTAAGCTCTTTGATTGTTTCATTTTGTCTTTCAATTATAGCCCTGAGCTCTGCGTTGCCATCTCTCTCTCGGGAGGTCTGCGGTTTCCAGCTCACCTGTTTTGGGCTTTCTTGGTTGTCGGCTTTCGGGAGGGGAGGGAAGGAAGTGGAGCGGCTCCGACTTCTCCGGTATCTTTGGCTGGCATTGGACCTTCCCCGGCTCCTGGAACGGTGTCCTCCGCTGTCTTGTTGTTGTCCTAGTTGCCATTGGCTTTCGATGGGTGTTCTTCCCCTGTAGTTGGGTCTTTCGAAGCGGGCCTTGCAGCTTCTGGTGCCCGTGAAATGGTCTCCTTGCACAGGATGCATTTCGGAGTGCAGTCCGGTGTCTCCTTGGCCGGGTGTTGCGTGCCGCAGCGGTTGCATAGGTTGGTCTTTTCTCTCGGGCAGACGTCAGCTCTGTGTCCAGCCCGTCTGCAGTTAAAGCAGGCTTCCGTTTTGGCACGGAAGGGGTAGCACGGGTATAGTCCTCCGAACAAACAGATTTGGCTTGGTACCTTGTGGGTTCCAGTAAAGGTTATTAGTAACGATGAGGTCTTGCCTAGCCTTCTTGCTTTTGCAATTTGGCACCCTTTGTTGAGGTCCTGGATGTCTTCAAGGATTTCCTCGCGGGTTTGGTCGTCGAGCACGTTGTAGGCGATTCCCTTGATGGCTTCGTCCGGGGCCGGAATGTATGCATTGACAGGGTATATCTGGTCCATGATTCTGAGGTTTTGTAGACTGACGTATTTCTTGACTCTCTCCGCCGATGGAGAGCTCACGGTGAAAGAATTATTGGTTGGATTGACACGCACCTGGTCTTGCTTTCGAGCTGTAGCGATGTCCGTGTCTGACCCCTGGCATACCGTTTGCAGGAGGGTGGTGGCAGTGTGGGAACGGAGATCGAGGCCTCCTTTCGGTCGGAAAACCACTTTATAATCCGTGGCCGGAAGGCGTGGAAGCGGTCTCCTTCTTCTGATTGTTGGTCGGCCAGCGGCCGATTTCTCTTTCTCGGCAGCCTTGCCATTGCCGTCGTCGGTCGTGATGGATGACGTAAGCGGCGTCGCAGTTTTCTTCTTAGGGTGGACGAGGTCGTGGGCCTTGATGGCCAAGGTCCAGAGCTTTTCGTTGTTGTACTCTTCCGGGGAGATATCCTCCCCATCCACGGTGCACTCCATTCGGGCTCGGCGCCGGCGGCGGCAAAGAGAGGCCCTAGTCGAGCTAGGCCTAAAGTAGGCCCAGCTCGACTACGTGCGGCTCGGGGGAGAAGTGCCCAAAATCGGGCTAGGGGCAGGTCTTAGCGGCGGTTGGGTGCACGTAGCGGTTGGGTGCACAGCACCCTCACTGACCTCGGTGTGACGTTCCCGGGTCCTAGCAGTCTGTAATGTCGCCAAAAATTGGTCGAAACTCGGCAGCCCATGCGAAACACGTCCGCACTGCTCTGCGGCAAGATGGCGTCCCCAGGAGCATCGGACAAAATTTTTTTACTGCAATGCAACATGTCAAAACTACGATCCGAGTATGAGGCACGCCATTGTGGGGGAAAAGGGTCCGTGGTGTAATGGTTACAGTATCAGGCTTCTGTGCTAGATGTCCTCTGTTCGAATCTGGCCAGTGGAATAAATTAATCAATAAAATTATTCATTCATGTATTAAAAAAACACAATTTCACCACAAGGGCGTAACAGTGAATGTGGTACCCATATGTTAGAATATTACACGAAGTAAGGCTGCTCGTAGCTTTAGCGGCAGTATGAATTGTAGTAAACATATACTGGCTGAGTAAATGCATGTGGCGTGAGATTTGCAGTCACATATAAACAGAAAGAGCTTGATGACCGCGAGCAGCATAGGCTAGAACTACAGGGTCTTGTCGGCGTTGTTGCCTTGCGTTGACCTCGCGTTCCTCTACTGCAACTCCTCACGGCCGCCACGATGTGCAGCTTTTGAACTGCAGGGTTTTGTCGAAGTTGCTACTTAGCCTCGGCCCCCTGGTTCTGCCGCCCAACATCTGGGCGCATCAGGCGATGAGCTGCAGCGTGCACCTCACACGCAGCAGCAAATTGTTTCTGTATCTAAACTAAAGGAATTGTTATTGCACGTATGCGGGCCCTCCTTGCTTCAGGGTGATTAGCATTTCGCAGGAGCTTCTCAGCTGGCGCTCTGACAACAAGCGGTAGTATGTTGGTGTGAAGTGAGGTACGCGGTGTTTCAATGCAGAAATCCCACATCAACAGGTACTACCATGGCTACTACGTGTGGGAAAACGATGGAACAAGCTGGCAGGGCATGCGTAGCTGTGTTTCAATTCGTTCTAGCAAGCAAAGCTGTCTAATCTGAGGTCTTAGAATACAACTGCTTCTGTGCACCAGTCTGTTCAATTGAAACACGAACATGCTTGACATATTTCACCACCCCGCCTTCAAATTCTGACGCAAAGGGAAAGCTTATTAAAACTAAACAAACCAACATTTTTATGTGCAATTATTGCTGACTACGAAAGATCGCATGGAGTGTTCATATAATTGGTATTGCAATAAAATGCACCACGCACCTCAACACACTGGCTTGCATGTGGGAAATGGTTAAGGATGTTCTATTCCGCGTGCTGGGGCATGCGTCCATGGTCTAATGGTTAGAGCATCAGGCTGCTGTGCTGAGGGTCCTCTGTTCGAATCCTGCCATCCGACAACATTAAGTGTGTTTATTTATTAATATATATATATATATATATATATATATATATAATGAATAAGTATACAATAATATGCATATATATATTTGTACCATCACAGCGACCAGTGGTCCCAGGGGAACATATCAGCCCACATTTTTAGGCTGCACCATCTCAGAGATCAGCCCACGATACGAGGCTAGAAAAGTGGTGGTAACTCGCTGCTTATCCCTTTGGTGTGCTGCTTCAGCTCCGCTGAAAGGCACGTCAACTTCCGTCGATGTCACTTGACATCATTGATTTTGACAGTGCCTTCTATGGTTTAAGTTAATTGTTTATCAATAAAGATGGATCACACTGGATTCTAAAGGAGCAAAACACTCAACCTAGTATGTTCTAAAAACATTTTTCTGTGCCAGAACACCCAAATACAAACATACATTTAAAGATGTAACGCCAATGTACCAGTGCTGCAGTTTGGGTGCAAAATTAAAGAAAGGGAAGTTTGACGTTCTTTTCATCCTCTAGTCATCGATGTCTTTGCACCACAGGTATAAAAATAGACCTTTGGAAGAGTAGTTAATGTGTGAAAACTGACTTAATGTGTGTGTTCTCTCTTCTGATCTCTGTGTGTTCTGTCAACTATTAATGTGTTTGTTCTCTCTTAGTCCGTCGTCGTCTTCGCACCTTCACTTCATGGTGCCCTGTATGTGTGTTCTCTCTTCGCCCGCCGTCGTCTTCGCGCCTTGTCACAAAAGAGCACGTAATCCAAGCGCGCGCCGCATGTCACGCAAGCCAGCGAAAGAACACGCCGGCCCTGCAGCAACTTCAATAGAGGGGGAGAGCACATACGCCTCAAACAGCAACGCGAACAACGACGCCTAGACGTCTAGAAGAGCATCGACGAAGCGACGTTAACCGGAGAGAGAGAGAGCCCACGCGCGCGCCGAGACACCTTCTCACCCGGCGAGTCGAGAGAGATTGCTACAGCGTGAGCGTGCGCCAACAGGATGAGTCATCAACCCCCCCCCCCTCGACAACGCTCCGACAGCGGCGGTCGAAGGTACGAGAAAAGACTCGAAGATTCCCAGGCTTTGGCCATGCTACGAGATCACGACTGATAGGAAAGTTCGAGAACGCCTGTGTGTGGAAGCTATATAACCACCGTGCGAGCATCATCAGAGGAGTTCAGTCTGCACCAGTGAAGTGATGTAACGTGAAGACCGAGCATCTGCGGGAGAAGGGGATTCCCCAGCAAGCTAGTCGACGAGTTCATTGAGCGTCTGCATTTCCGGAAGAAGTTCCTTCTTCGAGATTTGCCCCGAGCTACGCCGAGATCGTCTGACAAGACCAACATGGGTGAATACAAGTGGACACTTAATGTTCCTATTCATTTCATAATTTACGTGTTGGACTCTTAGTGCTTGTCGTGAATTATTTTTCTTGTGTTTGTTAATACCCATCTGAATTGTATTGTGTGGTGTCTAGCCTAAGTGTGCACGTGTGTGTGTAACTGCCTTGTGTGAAGAATATATTTTGTTGTGTTTTGACAACTCTGGGCTCTGACTCGGTCTTAGGATAGCAACCGGCGTTCGCTGGCGCACCAGAGGGCCCATTCTTAATTGTCCTTGCTTTCATGGGATTATTTTCGGAAGCTGATAAGTCGGCTTTGGAATTTGGTCCAGCGTCTGCGCCTTGTTCACGGGGTCTGTTACACGCTTTCACTTCAGATCATGCTTAACCAACACGCCCAACTATCCATCCTAACTGGCTTAATGTTTCTCTTTAGTGCCCCTTTAAACATTCACAGAACCTACAACTGGAGAATGCAATGTCCCTATAGTCTAACATTGCCTACCGCTCTCTACAAAAGACATGTTAGCTATACCTACCACTGACACACTCATGAGGCAAATAAAATATACCAGTTAAGTATGGGTGACTAGCATTAACTTAAAAGGTCCCTGAAATGTTTTGGACAAATATTGTAGGCGCGTATGGTACTACTACAGTTAAACATTCGCACCACAATTTAAAAGAAGCGTCTCATTTTAAAAGAACCCACTGCGGCTGCTTAATGGCTTTGGCATTGTGTTGCCAAGCACGAGGTCACAGGATCAAATCCTGGTCGCTGCGCCCGCATTTCAATGGGGGTGAAATGCAAGAACGCCTGTGTACCATGCATTGGGTGAATGTTAATGAATCCGAAGTACATCACTACAACTTGCCTCACAATCAGATCGTGGTTTTGGCATGTAAAGCCCCAGAATTACGATTCTTTTTAATACAAAGAGAGCTACAGACGATTACAAGTCACCCTCCTCCCTAGCCATGCTTTTCCGCCTCAACTGGTGTGCCGAGCGATCGGGGCTAAGCTCCACCTTCACTGGCTCTGCGTCATGATGCGACATCGTGTCATCTACTTTCAGTGTTTTGGAGCCAGCACATGAAGCCTCTCCAACCTCTCCGCTAGCTGGCCATCGATTCCCAGCGAGAGCTATCAAAGTAGCGTGTGTTGCGGCAGCGCCGAGCATGTTTGATATTCCGGTAAATGCAGGCAAGCTGGGCGTTTTGACGGATGGGCAGAGGCCTAAACATGAGCGGCTTGCATGGTGCAGCCACCTGGGGGTGCAGAGCTCAACCAGCCAAACACAGAGCTAATATTGGTGTAACCAAGTGTAAAACATTTGAAGCATTTAAATAGACAACGTGTTCACGATTACGCTGCTGGCAAAAATTTACACCAGCAGCAAAGCAGAATACACTTGGGGACTGCTATATTAGCTCTATTTGTCTGGTTGAGCTCTGCACCACCAGGTGACCGCACCCTGCAGGTCACTCACATTTGTGCCTCCGCGCATCTGGCAATACACCCAGTCCGCCTGCATTTACCGGATTACCGGACACTCTAAAACTCTCTGACGTGGCAGTAGTCCTCTGGTGTGAAGTGACGGTCACAAACACATAGATCCTGGCGCCGATCGGATACCAAAGGCCTGATATGCTGCAGTCACTCTGCTCACCTGCTGCGGGACACTCTGAGGGACACGATGTCGCAGTTTGACATGTCGCCAGTAGCTAGATTTGCAGCCCAGAATGCAACAAGAGGGATTCATGGTCTTCGCGAAAAGAAACCTCAAGACCAACACTGACCGCGCAGCTCGCGGCAACACGAAGCACGTTGTAACACAAACAGACGACACTTGTGTGCCGGAAGTGCTTGAGTGTAGTGATAAATTGTCATTGTATATTCGCTTTCTGTTACTTCTTTTTATACCAACAAATTGAACAACATTCCAACTATTATGAACAACATTTGTTCACCATAAAGTTGGAAAAATTATCGATGACGCAATCTGAGTAGCCAATCTGATAGCTTGCCCAACTGGCGTCACATGCGCCAGCTATGTAGATTGTCACATGTAGATTGTGATAGCAATGCACATTTTTAAAACCTTATCATAAACAATATGCTTTACGTGGAGTGCTTAAATATGTCACCTAATCATCAGAAGGACCTACCCTAACAACTCAGTACATTTGTACAAAATCATCAGAATCATTTCAGGGCCCCTTTAAGAGAAATAAATGAGAGCATAAAAACCACATTTATGATCAATCTTGTTTAGAACTACCCCTGATTATTTAATTAGTTTTCAGCACTACAAACTGCGGGTGTTTGTCAGGATATGTGCTGAAACAATAATTGAACTTTCATTTGCTCTTGTATCCACTAATAAGCCCGAAAACCCGATTTCCCTCCAAATATGAACTTAAATGTAGCCCTTTATTTTTTCTCACTCTGGCAGAGATACTAAAAGTTAGTCCTAAGTATAGATGTTCCGACTGGACTATTGTCTAATCCCCCTTCATAACCAGTTGAAACAAATATAAGCCAGCAAAAAACCAGCTGTGCAAACTATGACTTGAACAATAAACTAATTTCAACTGGTTACTTCTTTCACCTGGTGAGGCATAAGTTGATGTTTGACTATAGTAGCCATGGAGTTTAAACAGGCAATAGATGAACAGTGAAAAATTAAGAATGCCATGCCCCAGTTTCATAAAAACAGGCCCCTTTATAAAGACAGGTTCAGAGCCAACAAACTACTAACACAGCTAAGTAGCACAACAAACGGAAACTCTAAAACACACTGGTGTTGCTTAATACAAGCCATGTACCTTCACTCCAGTATGCTACATGACGTCGATTTCCTGGGGCAGCCCTCTGTGGAGGAGACAGGTAACGGTAGAGGTATCGAGTGCCGAAAACCAATGCACAACCTGGCTCAGACCATGCATCCATCATGCTCTGGACGAAGCTCTTGGATGCATTTCCAGAAAAGTCTTTGCTGTGTTCCCCTCGACAACCTACTTTGCGTTTGCGCTTCAGAGGCTGCAAAAAGAATAAAAGGAACACTTCCAAGTCATCATTTCGGACCAAGATTGGCCCAGCCGGGTAAATGTTGAAATTAAAAACTCCCTTTATAACAATGCAAGTTTTCTTGACTGTCATTAACTTCCTCCATGATTTAATAATAAAGCGGGTGCAAAATTAATTGTATCCAAACATAAGTGCACTTCACTAAGAGATCGACAAATCAAAAACGTGCTTGCAAGTTACACGCGAAACATAATTTAAGTACACGCACAGGAGCTGGTTGGTAGTCACCTACGAAAAATTTAAACTTGGTACATTTGCCATTAAACTTTTTTTTTTTTTTTTACTTGATAACGAATATAACGCTTCTTCGCAATAACAGAAACAAGTACAGCCAATCACCATCGTTGATGTTCTCCTGCCAATCCTCGTGACTGTTTCAAGGGCTCTTCCAGTTGGAAGAGTTTCTATGCCACTCCATGCATACTTCGAAAGCCCAGTGGAATCGCGTAGCACATAAATATTAAAAAGATCGGGCGACTTCTGTGCACAGACGAAGCAAAACTTCCAATGGAATCGCCTTCGTCTGCTGTCATTGCTGGTTTCGTGTTCATTCCACAGGCACTCCATACCGAAGGACAATTATATAAAACGAAACCAGCATGCGTGATATATGAATTCACAACAAATCTATGCGTTCGAAAACTAGAAAGTCGCCATCACTTATTACGCAAAACTCTGCAAGCGATCATAACTACTGCATTAAGCGCCGCACAGCACTGCGACGTTATCCAGAGAACAACAAGCAATGCCAACAAGCAATGCCTACCCAAAACGTGCAAAGCAATGCACGATTATTACCTCAAAACTGTGCACTACGCTGCTGCGTTTGCTGTTCAAACGCTTGGCAGTGGTATTCCAGAGAGAGCAAACCTGGGCGCAAACACACAGCTGGCGACTGCTCATATAACTTAGTATACGCTCAGAGATCTCGGCAGAGGTGCGCAACAAATTCCCGAAAGTGGGATTATTATACACTTCCACCGCTCTCATTCCATCGCCCACAGACGCAGCCAACGACTCCATTCTCGCGCTGCTCGCGTCTGTCGCCTTTCCTTTGCCGCCGTTCGCGCTGCGGATGTTCCGACACCCCGATGCATAAAGAACCACACAAACGAAAGTATGATCGCCAAATGAGCGAGTGTTTATTTTAAAACAGAAAAGCTTCATTTTTGTAAATGTTATTTAAATAAGAAATCTCGCATATTTCCTTCTTAAGCCTCATGAAAACACCACCGTACGGGCCTGACCTGAGCCGCCGAACGTAGCCAGTATTGTAGCCAGTGAACGCATAGAGTAACATACGGTAGTGCACTCGTTCAACATTTTACGAAATAGTGAGCGATAATCGGCAATCTTACAATGGCGATTTTTGAAGTCTCGCCGTATATGTGCCCGGGGAGTACGGTTTGTTCGGACAGCGCATAAACAGGGTGGTGCGAGCAGACGACATGCGGATGCAGGCACTTTTCATGTGATGCACTTCGTGGTGATGAAGCTCTGAACTAGGTTGAATACAATGAAATGTTTGTTCAGTTTGGCCTATTTATCAGCCCCTGAGCACGATGAAATATGTTACGCTAGGCACTTTGCACCGCTTTATAAGGCGAGGGAGCACTAATAAGACCACTGTTCTGTTACCATGTACGTCCCATAATTCATTTCCCCCCTAACCTACCTATTCTCAATTTATCTTATTTCTTTTACGTTTAAATTATATTTGTGCTACTCGATTCTTGGCCAACCTTCTAGAGTGCGTACGTGCCACTGCCTTACATTCACAATCGCACCTCATTTCGCGTTTTCCGCATCTTGCGCACACTGGAAGTCGACCGATACATAACCCCTAACTCGAGCTGAAATTATTCTGAGGCAAAATGTTTGACCTTACTGTTACTGTCTTCCACACATCTGACCTATAAGCTAGCTGATGCAGCAAGAATTTACATTGCCTCCTACGTCAGCATATATGTGCAGACTACGAGTTTGCCAACTGGATTCAGTAGTGTCCAGATGCAGTACATGCAATATGGCCACATCTACATGTGGTGAATTCCATGCAGAGACTACACCTGCCAGAATGAACTGCACAGAAACTGGGTCTATAGATTCCACTCACCTACAATAGTTTTGCAGGTGTACAATGTTTTAGTGTCAGGCCAGATATCAATCAATTATGTCCATTGCAAATTTAGTTGCACCAAGTTTCTTGCATTTTCAGAATTGTGAAAGTTTGCATTCAGCTGCAGAATGGATTAACAACTTTCAATCCTTCAGCGAGTTTTGTGAAGTTTACAGAATGTGGACTCCAAGTGAGAAAGCTCTGCAGGGATGTCAGACACGAGTACATGACCTATTTCATGTCTGAAAGCACCAATACAGTCAATTGAAAAACATGCCTGATGCAAAACATTGTGAAGAAACAATAAAAGGAGTGAACCTGCTATAGTTACCACATACCCAACACCAAGAGCAAACATCCAGCTGCCTAGTCTACCTTCAACAAACTTATTTCACTAAAACACCTTACACATCATTCGAATTTGCAGCACAAGCCCAATCAGAAGTGTTTCAAGATGTATGCCAAACATTTTAAATGTAAATTTTTTCATCAGTGCTTTTGTTTTGATTTAATATCTTGGTGGGCACAATTGTGCACGCAATGCCTGAAGTGGATATCGGAGCTTTGAATGTGGTACTTTGCTTTTGTAAATGACCATTATTTTTTTTTTGTACCCTCCCAATTGCCAAACACAGCCAAAACGTGCTAAGACATACAAGGCACAATTAAGTGATGCCACATCAAAGTAGATATTGGAGCTTTGAATATGGTACTTTAATGACCATATTTTTTTTTTTTTTTGTAACCTCCCAATTGCAAAATACAGCCAAAACATGCTCAAACATATAAGGCACAATTAAGTGATGCAACATCGAATGGTGTCCACAAGGTACACATTGACTTCACGACTGCTGCTGGTTTATTCTAATATAAGCAGAGGACGTTGTAAAGACCACACAAGTCTTGTTAACAATGCTTGATTGTATGACCTGTATTTGCAGCAGCATATTCTGATAACCGCCCACTGATGCAATATCAGTGAATTGTGCAGATGTGTAACATTGATGGGTAGTGATCACACCATGGTGCTGATCATAATCTGTTTAGATTATGATCAATTACAATTGACTCTTATCACAATATGGTGTTGCAATGGTGCAGTGGTACAGCACTCTGCATGTAAGTACAATGTTTCGGGTTAGATTGCTGGCTGCAGCAGATGCGTTCCTATGGTGGAATGCAACAGCCCTTATGCACCGAGCTTTGAGTGCACATTAAAGGACCTTAGGTGGTCAAAACTATGGCAACTCTCATAGCCAGATGTGGGTTTGAAGCAATTTTTTTTATTTTTTCAGATCTGCTATGACAGCCATGTTTGACTCAACACATGCATGTGCCAAGTGCTACTGAATGCTACTACATACAAAAAAACATGAAAGTTGCATGCCTTAGCATTCTTACTAGCAGTCCTGAAGTTTGCACCTTTATATTTCTTAACTATTAAACTGGTCACAGCAAAACTAATACACTACACTAGCTTATCTGTTGTGCCGGGAAGAAATGCCAGTGTGTACAGCTTGATAGTCAACAGCATTAAACAGGAAAAGGAATCGGAACAATGAAATAGAGATCCAAGAACTTTACGCTCTAGGCTGCCCCAAATCTAGCAGGCTTTGACTTGAACATATAGTGGCAAGAAAAATCATGAAAACTTGGGATGTGCAAATATTTAAAACTTTCGAATAACGAAGCAAATAGTGCCCCATTCGATTCGGTCTTCGAATCGAAAGGTCACTATTCGTAAATAAGATTATTTTTCGAATAGTTATAGAATATTTCATGACATCAACTGTGCGCAATCAAGAAAATTGGAACAAAAGTACAATAAATTTCATTCCCGGAGGCATAGTATAGGCACAAAACGAGAACTTACGTAGTGGAGCAAGCTACGTTGCTCAGGAAGTCAGACTGGCTATACAGCGATCATTCGCATTATCCAAAGAGTTCTGTGTATGCAAACAAACTGCTTACTAGTTCCTAATGCTACATGTGCTTTATAAACACTTTATAATGTGCAACGTAATGACAGAAACATAATTTTATTAATATTAGGATGCGAACATAGTGTTACATTATTTGTGAAAAGGCTGTTCATTATACAAAAACTACTCGAAATTCGATTCAATTCACTTTAGCACTACGGTATTTGATTCGTATTTGATTAGGCCTCAAAAATTACTATACAGTAGCTTCTCGTTAATTCGACTCCTGTTAATTCAATTTTTTGGTTAATTTGATCCCGACCAAAGGTCCCGGCCAGCGCTGAGATTTCTATGGGCCCAAACTTTAATTATTTCGATCTTAAAATTGGCTTTCGCCAGATAATTCGAACTTGGCCTGAACCCAATGGTGACCGCAGTGGTGACTGCAATAGTGGCACCATCCGTCTTGCCAGTGCTGAGAGTACAGGGAATGTGTCGAACACACAAAATCTCCCGGCCAAAACTGCTATTTTCAGCCTACCCTACGAAGACTTTCAAGCAGTAACCATAGCTCACAATGTCTGATCACGGTATTTACCCCATTCTAAAGCACATCTTTTTTCTTTTCAACAAAATTCGGCCAGAAATTGACTGCGGGGTGCAATGAAATACGAAAAAAAAAAAAAAAAACGCCTTCGCAGTGTTTGTACACTTTACCGCATGACACAAATGTATTGCAGCGAAGCTGACTTAAAAGACGGTGCAGAAAAGCTAACTTTAAGAAAGTGGCCGCCATTGTGCAACACATTCTGGCTAAAAAATCACGTGCGTGCTAAATTTCTACTTTGTTTAGGAGCTTTAATGTAATTTCCATGTTAGTTTTCTGCTTTAAACACATAGAACATGGGCGCGCGTTTGACTCTGGGGCGTGTTAGACTCTGGCAAATACTGCCAAATCAATCGATTGTGTGTTGACATTTTTTATGCATCTCGTTTAATTCGACCCGCCAGATAATTCGATCAATTTCATCAGTCCCATCAGGATTGAATTAACGGAAGTCGACTGTATTTGCACGCCCCTAATGAAATGTGGTCATGTTTTTGAGTGCTCCAAACTCGTACATCACATTCTACCGTCACAAAAAGTGTCTACAGTCACTATCCACCAATTAAATCACCTGCGCACCACATGGTATCAGAGGTCGGAGTGGCTCTTACCTTTTCACATTGGCAGTGCGAAAGGCCTTTTAAACTTGAAAGCTGACTAGCTAAAAAATGTGTTGGAATGTTCCCCCTTTGTTACAATAAAATGAAATTTCTAACAGCCACAGCATACAGAAAAAGGCTGACAGAGCTGAATTGAATTGAAAACTATTTTTCCAGTTAAACTATAGCATAAAAAAAGATGTACAACACTCAAGCTCATTTCCAGTTTCCATGGAAAAGGTTTTCTGATGGTTTTCACTTCAGATTCGACACAACTTCACACACAATCACCGATGCAAACTTAGAATACCAGTATGACAATCATTTTGCACATTTATTGTCTCAGTGAAACACAGAATAAACATACTGCTTGTACAATATATGTATATGTATAGAGGTATTATATACATGACGAGGGCATTATAAAGGTCCAGAATAAATACATGCGCACAAGGGACTATAGGTTTATTTTAGCCCTTTAAAACAATTGCAGATGAGCTGCTGTAACAGGTTAACATAAAACAGCTTTTAAATTGCAATTCGGACCTCTGATTACCACACAGACAACAAACATATTCCATCTCTGAGTTACCTCTTAACAAGCACTTTGGAACCAGCACTTCAATGGCAAAGTTTAGCCATGCATGGTACACACTACACTGAACTACTTAAGCCAGATATCTATTAGAAAATAACTAGAAGATCGGGATGTAGTTGTCGATCTTTGAACGGTGGCGCTGTGCAACACACTCTGCAATCCAGACGATGTTGCGGCACTCCTGTTCTTTCAGCTTCACGTACGCATAGAAGACGCCAGAATGGAACTGCTGCATGAAGGCATTTACGTTGAGCATCACCTGCATATATAAGCATGAAACAAAAGTAATTGCAATGAAATACCGTGACAAAATTAAGAATTCTGAAGGGGGGCAAGAGGGACAATATTGCAAAACATCTGGTGCAGCAGTGCAACTTGGTTGGGTATCACTGTTGGTGTCTTATAAACTAGCTATCAGCAAGCACATAAGTAACAGCATGTCTTCTGAAATGCATTACACAAGCCTCTACAAGAAAAAAATTGTGCGGAAACCATCGACGATGACTGCCAATGTAAGCAAATAGCTGAAAGCTGCTAGAAAATGATTCGCTTGTTGACCTCTTTCGTTACTGCACCTATAGAAATCCATCAATTTGACCGACAGTTTTTCTAAGTGTTGTTAAACATTTCCATTGGAATTCTTCCACTGGCAACATCATCAATAGTTGGCAATGAGTACTGAACTTTAGCTATTTGTCAGATTTGACAATTTTTGGCAGATTGGAGAGTCTGGAAAAATAAAACTGACTAGAGGCATCGCTGAAACTAGCTTCCAGTGCTCCTAACACTTCTTCAATAATATGAAGCACTATTTGGGCTTCGGTCGACTCGGACACATAATTCTTAAATGACAGCAGCAATGAAGACACAGAAACTTCTTTCTGTGTTTGTGAGCCTATTTTAGCAATGCCTCAAACAACAGTAGATGCTCAAGAGTGCGTGTTATTTTGATAATTGTAGTTGACTAATATCAAGTGCACCTTTATTTTCCCACTGTGGGTTGCTTTTATCTGTCAGCGTTTCAACTGCCTATGTACAAATTATTACGAACAATCCTTCCCATTGAGTGGGGTTTTCACTCGCACAAGATCATGCAGTAGAGTTCAGACCGACCTTTGACCAAAGCATGCCTGTCTCTTACCATTTTGAACACCACCTGTGCAAGTGCCCTTATTCATTACTGAAAAATATTGTGCAACACTACACATTACTGCACAGCACTGTACAGGAAGTAAACAAAGCATGTGTAGGCTCCAGAATCAGTTCAACACGCACTAGACGACCTTGCTTGCACAGAAAAGCTGATCGAACGCAATAACCAAGTCAGTGATGCTACTGCGGACTTCGGATTTGGAGCAATTTTTGGAGCATCAGAAATTTCATTTTGGAGCACTTTGGAGCAGGCAATTTGGCATTTGGGAGCAGCTTGGAGCAGCTGATTTTTCACATCCTGAAGTATTTCAAAAAGTGTACATACGACACACAAATTGATATCGTGGCATATATTGCTAGTTTTCCCAGATGTCATTCCGTATATCCATAAACAGAAATGATGGACACATTGGCGGCATGCAGTTATTATAATCACATGTAATGCTGCGCTTCAAACAAGCGACAGTAGAACCCCGCTGTTACGTTCCTGGGCGCTGCGTCTTCCCGGCTGTTAAGCTCCCATAGTACCCAATGCATTGGTAGCACCACTGTTGCGTCGCAAATGTGAGACCGTTCCCGCATCATGTGGCCTCTGGGCTGCTGTGCCTTTGTTCTGCGTTTTTCAAGTTTGCATGGCATTCTTTACTGCTGCTCTACAAAGAGCATGGTGCCTGGGTTTCAAACCAAGTGAGGTGCAGAACTATGTGGGCATAAATATACAGTAGTTCTAGCGTTGTACCTGCAGACTGCCTCATTGATAGCAGTCTCTAGTGCAGTCAGTGAGGAATTTTTTTTTTTTTTTTTTTTTTGTAGAATCGACCATGTTACTGAATGAAGGCTCCCAGCAGCCTTCTGAATCATCTTCCATTGACATGGGGGTTAGGAGAGTCACTGATAGATAGGCAGCAATGCAGCTGCTAGGTGCTTTCCAGCCTGCACTTTTGTATGATGCCTCACTTCTGCAGCCAGGTGTCTGTGCCAGCCCAAGTGGTCTAGTGAGCAGAGCTCATGATGAGGTTCTCTTTATGAAGGGGTGGTAGATAGGTATTGTTACGAGATATCGTGGCATTACGATAATAGAGTCGGCACACGATGTGCTAAGTCGCGGGTACGAGGTGCCGACGCGCGAAATGCCTGGTCGCGAATCCAAATAATAGACGCTCTGTAATCGCGCAGTCGGAGGGGCCGACGCGCGAAATGCCTAGCCGCGGGTCCGAGGAATAAACGCTCAAGGTGTCGACACTCGATGAGCGATGTGCCGACGCGCGAAATGCCTAGCCGCGGACTCGAGGAGTCGACGCTCGAGGTGCCGACGCGCGAAGTGCCTAGCCGCGGGTCCGACGAGTCGACACTCGATGAGCGATGTGCCGACGTGCGAAATGCCTAGCCACGGGCTTGAGGAGGCGACGCTCGATTAGCTTAGTCGCGCCTTCCGAGGTGCCGACGCGCGAAATGCCTAGCCGCGGGCTCGAGGAGTTGACGCTCGCAGGGCCGACGCGCGAAGTGCCTAGCCGCGGGTCCGAGGAGTCGAGACTCGTTGAGCGATGTGCCGACGCGCGAAATGCGTAGCCGCGGGCTCGAGGAGTCGATGCTCGAGGTGCTTAGTCGCGCAGACGGAGGGGCCGATGCACGAAATGCTTAGGCAAGGATCCGAGAAGCCCGCGCGCGATGTGCTTGATCGCCGAGTCGGAGACGCCTACGCGCGAAAGGCTTCCGCGTGACCGAGGATTCCGTGCCCGAAGCGAGGTCGCGAATCCGCGTCACCGATGCTCCGAATGCTTAGCCGCGGGTCTGAGACGTCTACAAAAAGCGGGATCGGCCACGCTACTGCGATGTCCACGTAGCGCCCGCTCTAATACTAGTCGAGATTACGGAAACCGCCCAGAGCTCGCGAAGAGACCGCAACAAGCGGTGCAGACGACGCCATCGCGAAGCGAGCACCGGGCCAATGGCGAACCGCGCTGGAGTCACGTGGCGGGCGCGGGCAATCGGTGGCTCCGGCACGACCTTCAATCATTTGCTTTTTGTGTGCTTGTTTCTGTATGGAGGAGATAGCTGAAGGGGCAAATTTGAAGACGGAGAAATGCGCTTTCCAACGAGTCCAAGATGGTGGCGCTCGGCTGCGCCGTTCCGGAGATATCGTGGCTTGAAAAACGCCGTTTTTTTCGCGATTTCCGCGAAATTTTTCGGCACCTTGGCTGATACAACAATTTTTTTAGAGCACTTCTACTTGGTTTTCAGCGATGATATTTCGGAATCCGATAAAATAAGAGTTACACAAATTGAAAATGTGATTTTCAAAAAATCGATTTTTTAGCCATTTTTCGCGATGCGAAAGCCGCGGCCCCCCCTTAAACGGGACGCACGCGTTCGGGACGCACGCAATCGGGACTAAGGCTAGCCCTATCATCGCGTTGCACGTTTTAATTCCCCGTTGCTGCAATTGTCGGCGATAGACGCCGCCAAATCCGAGACTGTTTGGCGCAGTTAGGCGCAATTTTCGTCGATTGTATCAGGATGGCGCAGTAAATCCCATTTGGCGCACTTTGGCGCAGTTGGCGCAGGAGTGGAATCACTGCCAAGTACAGTGTAGACCGCTTATAACGTAAGTCGCCGGAGTCGTGAATATCTGCACTATAAGCGGTACCGCACTATGACCAAAACGATTTTCAAGCCCTGCACGTATCCAATACATGTAGACCAAGCAGCCTCGCGCATCCGAGAATCAAAGCGTCCGACTGGAAGTTTTGCATCCGTTTAAATTTACGAACGTTGAAAGGTTAATGTGCAAGTACCCACGATCTTCGCTTGAAGCAGTGAAAGTAATAATTTTTAAAAAAGCCTCAGTTTCGCCCGAAAGGCGAAGCATCAATTGCGATAGCAAATTAGTAGAGAGCTATAAGGAGTAGGGATAGTAGTTTTATTGGCTGCATAAATTTGACACATTCGCTTACTAACTGAATTAATAAGCGTGGTGCCAACCCACAGAAGCGAACATGAATAGACTCGATGACCGCAGACAACCACTGTCAAAATGCGGCCGCCGCAGCGAGCGAAGGTTTGTGCGGTCTATCGCTTCAATGGAAACTGAGTGGCGTAAGCACAGCGCATACAAAGGTCAGTGCCGTGTGGAGATCGCTTTCGATATACGGTGCACGCAACAACGCCGACACCCCGCACAGGCGCAAACGCATTTGTTGGCAGAGTAAAAGCCTCTCCCTCCCTCCCTCCCGTGCTGCCTTCACGCTTTGCTCCTTTCGCATGGGAGATTGCGTTGCCAGTTCCCCTTGCACCCGGTTGGAAGATACGCATTTGGTGCCGCAGCACAGCGTCGCCCCCCTCCCTCCCATACCCCCATGGCCTTTCGCGCGATGGAAGTCGTGTTTGCTCTCCGCTGTGCGTTCACTCTCCGTGAAGGCGCGCGTCCCCCGCGCCCTTTCACACGCACATACGGCACGCAGCAACGATTTTATCGCCCTTGGACTCATGCTCCACGTCTCATGCTCCTCCACATCGCCCTCGTTGATCTCTCCCATCGATGGGCACACCTCATTGAGAAGCGTGCTCGCTACCGCCCTTGTCGACGAGATTTTCCCGCGGAAGCCACATTATAACCGGTATTTCGTCTTACGTGGCTGCACTGTAAGCGGTATGCCTATACATGGAGTGCTATGGAAAAATTAATGGGAGTCTGAAAAGACCGTACTATATCCGGTCCTGCACTATAAGCGGTTTCATTATAAGTGGTCTTTACTGTATGAGGAGACTTCTGTATGCTCATTGACCTGACAACCATTGATTCGCAAGCCTAAGAAATGCAGTTAAATAGAAACCAAGTGCCTGCTGCAATGAATAAAAAGAAATGGTCCCTGTAAAATAGGAACTTACCCGGTTTTGTATTTGCAAAGCTACTGCTTTCTCGCATAGCATAGGTATCACTATGGCTAGTATTGATGACAAAAACTTTCCATAATAATGTTTTTGCGTGATCTAATCGGGAACTAGGAACCAGGTGCATATTTTCTATATTTCAGATATTTTGCTACTTCCAGTACTTATTCTAAAACTCGCAAATTATTAATTTCATTCGTGTTCCTCGAGGTACTTCTTTGAACTTTCACATAAGAATTCCCAGAAATTGTTTGAGCAATTATTACTGCTATACATCCATTCAAAACAGCAATGATCTGACTACAATTTTATGTATCACAGTATATATTGCAACTACTACGTCTTGAAATAAAAATGTTAAAACACAAAAGCACCGAAAATGAGCACATTTCTAGCGGTAATGAAAGAGTTGAAGGAATAATGTGCTTGAGGCATATATTTGTTGCAGTGAGGATTACTTACGTACCGTTTGTTGTTTCATTAATTCCACAGAGAACAGAGCCATTAACCAGCACACCTGTAGCGGTAGTATAGGAGGCTACACATACAATAGAATTACATATATGTGTACTGTACGTAGCGGCTCAAGCATCGGCATGGAAGGCAACTGCCACCTCTAGACCTACAGACACCCCAAAGCTCTAGCAAGACAGCACATGCCTTTTAAAGAGCCATAATGGTGTTCGACGACAAACGTGTCTTGCAATTCAATTTAGCGTGAGCACACACCGTGTCAGTGATGAAAGTTCAACCACTAAAACAGGCGAAAGAGCCAAAGAAAGCTATTCACTTTAAAAAGCTTTGGTATGACACACATAGTACACAGTGTACCTGCCTAACAACCACTTAAAAACAACAAGCAGACATCGCATAAGTGTCAGAGCTTAGAGGAATGCTTTCTACAAGCTACAATAAAGTCATTGTTACCATCACTGAAACCAGAAGACCAACATGGACAATAAACACTTACTTTCTCTGCATGTGCAGGGGAATCGAGCCAGGGCAACATGCACACTTACGCACACAAGAGCTATGCTGAACAGTAAAAATTTCTCCATGCCACTGAATGCTAAGAAAATCTCTACTTTAAATAGATTGTCCAAGTGCTCCAATCGAACACTTGTGCAAGAAAACACTTTGTCAAATTTTATTTTCAAGAGTTAAACTGCAGTTGCTATGCTATAGTAGGAAGCATTCTGTATAGTATATTACCATACAGGGGCTCCGGAACCGGGGGCAATCGCCCCCACAGGTTCTAAACCCCCCCCCCCCCCCGTGAGGCTGTTGCATGTTGAAGCTGCACTCTATAGGTGACAAGGCGCCACAAGCTAATCCAACGTGAAAAAAAGGCAAACCATGTGCGCAAAGTGCCAACACCAGGCTATACCGCGTTGGAGCCTCTGCTATGCTGTGAGTACCGAAACGCTCCCTGTCAGCGCTCGTCAGTGTCACGATGCAGTAGTTCGCTTCACCGCTCCTACATGGCGGCGCCATGCCTCGCTTTCAAGATATGGACAATACGGCCCACGCGCCGCCGCGCAGTACGCAGTTGATGCTAGAGTACAACGCCGCTCGCTATCCTTCCGCCCTCGCTCCCTCACCAGTGCCTCAAGCACAACGAAGGAAGGCGCGCTCCCTCCCTGCTTTTCTTTCTTGCATGCACTAGATTTAGACGGGGTCGTTGGCTCCCCTCGCACGCTTTCACTTGCACATACAGCATACGGCGTGCGGCGACGGCGTTATCGCCCTTGGACTTTATATGGAACATCTATGAGCCAAAACCAATTTTTGGGCCACAACGAGTCATAGACACCATTTTTAGATAGCAAATACGGATCTCAAGGGCCATACTTTTGCTTGTGGTAACCGAAAATACGTCCTAGGTGTCGCCCCCGGCACTTTGCGCGGCCAATGCTATCGTCAAGCCACCGAGCCAAGCGACATGAAAAGTCAAAACGGCCGCTCGGGCAAGCGCGGGGTGGCAGTTCACAACAAATGATGCGGGAACGGTCCTACAGTTGTAACGCAACAGCGGGGTTACCAATGCACTGGGTTCTATGGGAGCTGTGCCGGGACCGTCTGAAAACAATGCAACAGCTGGGAAAACGCAGCACCCGGGAACTTAACAGCGGGGTTCTACTGTATGTGTGTATGTATGTGTGTATGTATGTATGCATGTATGTATGCATGTATGTATGTATGTATGTATGTATGTATGTATGTATGTATGCATGCATGTATGTATATATACAGGGTGTTTCAGCGAACACTTTCAAAAGTTCTTAAAGCGTGCCTGTGCCAGATAGCCCAATTCTAGTTAATCAGCTGGTCTACTCGAAGAGGCGGACATTACTTGCAAAAAAATTAACATGCATAATCGACTAATTAACAAAAATTCACTAATTAAGTTTTAACTAATTATCTGATGGCCCATATTACAATTTACAAATTGTAGCCGTGGAGTTCGCAGGGCGGATACACTTGGAATTAATTCTCAGGATGACACCAGTTTCGAGATATTAATTCCCGAAATTTGCGGAGAAATGCATTGGCGTTCCAGTTAAATCCTTAACAAAATGTCGCTTTATGCATTGAAGCACAAAATTAACTGGAACGCCAATGCATTTCTCCGCAAAGTTCGGGAATAAATATCTCGAAACTGGTGTCATCCTGAGAATTAATTCCAAGTGGATCCGCCTTGCGAACTCCCCTGCTACAATTTGTAAATTGCAATATGGGCCATCAGATAATTAGTTCAAAACTTAATTAGTGAATTTTTGGTAATTGGTCGATTATGAATGCCAATTTTGTGTACAAGTAATGTCCGCCTCTTCGAGTAGACCAGCTCATTAATTAGAATTGGGCTATCTGCCACAGGCAACCTTAAATAAATTCTGAAAGTGTTCGCTGAAACACCCTGTATATATATATATATATATATATATGAGTTACAGAATGGATACCAAGAGAAGGGAAGCGCAGTAGAGGACGGCAGAAAACAAGGTGGGGTGATGAAGATAGGAAATTTGCAGGTGCAAGTTGGAATCAGCTAGCACAAGACAGGGGTAATTGGAGATCGCAGAGAGAGGCCTTCGCCCTGCAGTGGACATAAATATAGGCTGATGATGATCATGATGATATATATATATATATATATATGTATATATATATGGACATAATATAGGCTGATGATGATCATGATATATATATATATATATATATATATATATATATATATATATAGAGAGAGAGAGAGAGAGAGAGAGAGAGAGAGAGAGAGGCGAGCTACACGATGCGACATGAGCCCCCAGACGTCGCCCCCACACATCAGAAATACTTCCGGAGCCCCTGTTACCATATTAGAAATGATTAGATTAGATTATGGGGTTTTACGTGCCAAAACCACGATCTGCTTAGTGGGGGACTCGGGAAATTTGGACCACCTGGGGTTCTTTAACGTGCACCTAAATCTAAGTACACGGGTGTTTTCGCATTTCGCCCCCATCGAAATGCGGCCGCCGTGGCTGGGATTCGATCCCGCGACCTCGTGCTCAGCAGCACAACACCATAGCCACTGAGCAACCACGGCGGGTCATATTAGAAATGATACCCATTTGGCTATATAAAGCAGGGTGTCGCAATTAGGAATGGAAATTTGCAAAAGAACAGTACTTATCACATAACTAGTGAAGTGATAAAACAGTGCCATACGACTACATCAAATGGGACAAAAATGCTGGCAGACACCTCGCATGCTGCACTTAGCACATTTGTCCATTCGTAGTAATAGTACCTGTCTTACCACAGTCAAGTAAAAGGAAGTCTGGGTTACAACTGGGTACAGGCAGGAATGATGATCATCCCATTGCAGTTTTATCCTAATCAGACTATATTCACCCTTTTTCACAGGCTCAAATGGCACCCTGCAATATATTAAACCTTTCCCTACTGTAGACGAGCTGAGCTAGTCCACACGGTTTGTACCGCTCCCACCGAAGACGAGCTGGGCTTGTCCACGCTGAAACAAGCACTTTCGCACTGCTGCCTTCAAGCTACCATGATAAAGTTTGCTTAGTTTTCTTTGGCTTCAACAGATGGCGCAGTAAAAAAATAAAAACGCGCTCAAAGCTTGCATCTTGTCTGAAAAACTTTTCGATGCTGGCAGCTCGGATTTAAAAATGGCATCCTCCTCTGTGCGTGCGCGTGCCTGCAACGGCTTCACTCCGGAAAAAAGGGGGGAAAAAAATGTTTGTTAGTGGCCATTTTGTAGGACTCGGACAGTGAAGAAGTTCGGTTCTCCTCCAAGAATGGCAGTGACGATACTGACCAGCATATTTTCTCGGAATCATCGGATTCTGATGACAGCGTCTCGATGTGTTGGCAGTGGACGCCGATAGATGTAAAGAACCCCCCATCGCCGCCTCCTAGGTTTGTTTTCACGGCCGCGCCTGGCATAAAGGTACCCGTGACAGAGGATGGCAACTGTGCGCGGTATTACTAAAGAAAGTCGGGCAATCTCCGGTGTGCAGTCCAGTGAAGCCAACCTTCACCATATTTTCAAAAAAAATATTTCGCGTGTATCTTACAAATAAAGTGCCTTTAGGGATATATTTTCGTTATTTCAAGATACGTAGAATTAATTAGGCAAATTTTAAAAAATCGGTATTTTTTTATTATTTTTGGCCAAAAATCCGGGTAGCAAAAGGGTTAACCTGTATAGGGCAAGTCAATGCAGCAGACAAGAACTATGTATGATCAAATATTTTTTCTTTTTTTCTAGATTGTAAAGAAAACGTGCAAGGCAGACATTCCTTAGCACAGACTTTTCCATGGTGTCCAACAGATTATCATGAGCTCCTTTGCGACAGTCACGAAAGTCATGCTTAACTCAGACATACCTCATGCTCAAAGAACTTGTCCTCAAGTGTCCTCTCATCAGGATTGTTTCCCGCTCCACCAAACAGCACATTGTATTGCTATAAGGAAACAATCCAATGTAAGAAAGAATAGGTTACAAACGCAAGTTCTTGTGAAATGCTATGTTCAGACGAAAAAACCCATAGAAGAAAGCTCTTACTGCATAGAATTCCGCGATGCTCCGTACTTGGTCATAGTCATCCGCTTTAGCAAGGGCATTCAGTCCATCAGGGTAGAGGTGACCACATTTGGGAAAGAGCTTCGCTCTGTCTTCTTTTGTTAGTTCAGTGCCAAATGAGTTGATGGTGATAATAAATGCCCGACGGTCAGCCTCAAACTGTAGGGGGTAGGCAAACAGCAAACACAAATGTCTTGGCAAAAGCGTTCCACAAGCACATGAAAGGTTAGGTACACAATCACAGTTTTTTTGTCTTCAGTCTGCACAGGCTGCGATTAGAAAGGAATTCACTCCTGCATATGAGCAGTTTACTATTAAGTTTAACTGAACACCTCACCTATGTAACCAACAAGATCTTTTAAAGTTACTGCAGTTAAACCTAGAAATAACAAAGTTCAATATAACGAAATTCTCGATATAATGAAGTACTTATTTTTTATAACTTCTTGTTCATTGAAAACAATGTATTTGTATCCTCAATATAACAAAGTGTGTTTATACACAATTTCAATTAAATAAATTTAACTGCCGCCGCGAAGGAATACCGAGACAATAAATGGAAACTGCTGTAGACGAAAATGATCAAATGGTTGAATTACAAGCAGCTGCTTGCGAATGCACCTCTCAAATGTACTCCATAGTGAAATTTTGGTTGACACCAATTTCAAAGTAGCCATGCCAAAAGGGTTTCAAAAGAAGCCGTATGTCAATTGGATCACAAAATATTTAAAATGGGTAAAGAAAGCAAAAGAACTGTTTCGCTTTGAACAAGCATATATCAGAGAGCCACAGCAAACAATGGCATAGATTTTGATTATAACAGGATATAATATATGACCGGCTGATGAGCTTTGGCTTACTTTGGCATCATGTACACAGTAGGTAGCGCAGAAGGCACCCAGACGGCAACATAAGATACAGCGTTATATAATAATGTCACACTTTCATGATGGTGAAGAACCCCAGTGGCACAATGCAAGTCACGAAACTAACTGTTTATTGGGCAAACCTGTGCCAACAAGTAACACTCGGCACAATGATAGCGGCGAGCACACTCGTCGATCTTCGAAAATCTGATCAGCAGGTCAAGCGCGTCGGCTATTTATACATGACTCATTTAACCTTCCAGTGTAATCGCTGGCGCTTATGTACGTTCTAGATTCTAGAACATACACCAGTGTTCTGATCGTGTACACAATCTGATTACACAAGGCTCGGAGAGAACATTGGCAACGGATAAAACCAGCAGCAACATTCGAGAAACATCCAATACAGAAAGGCGCATCTTGTGCTGGACAATAACTCTGAACGTAACTTGAACCAAGGATTTATAAAAAAGTGGTTAAAGGGCCCCTAAACCACCCAGAGGTCGAAATTTAGTTGTGGTGTTGCAGTTGTGCACGAGTCTACAATGAACACGTAGCCGTGAGAATTTTTTGAAATGGTGCCGTAATAGCGGAGTTACACGCGTTTGGTGATCGAAACACGGTCCTCGCTCGTTTCACTCTTTCCTTCGCTACTCTCCTCGTTGGCTGGTCTCCCTCCTCACCGAGTGCTCATCCAAATGTCACGTGACATTCCTCGTCGCCAACGCGCTTCTCCCACTTCCGGGGCACGTCTGCGCTAGCGGCAAATATACCGACAGCGAACTGACCTCCAGTGCCGTAGAACGTCTGCCGCGCGAGAGGTGTCCAAAGTATACGGCAGTGCGGACAGCACACCACCCGCTGCATGATCGACGGGCCAATCGACGACGCGCGAAGCTGCGCGCCTCCGCCGCCGAAAACATCGGCTGCAGCTTCTGTTCCAGGAAAAATTATTTCCGCTAGATAAAGCGATGCCTAAATTGACAATTTAAGAAAAACAATATCCGCTGTCAAACGTTTAACATGAACGAGAGCTCCGATACTTGTTGAGCTCAGCTGCAGCGCACGGCGTCGCTAATATCAGCGTATTTTTCTTCTTTGTGTACAATTGTTGCGAAGAGCGACAACAACGATAAGAAAATATTGTGGCTCGTGAGTGTCGGTAATTCATTTCGAAGCGCCGTCCGCTTTAGCTTTGAAGGGAACAGGAAAAGGCCTAGCGACGACATCAGCACCGTCGAACGATCAGCGGCGGTGAGGCTGACGCACGAATGAGTCCCGGTCTCATCCTCTCTATGTACGACAAGGAAATCTCGCTGTTCGCGAGCAAAACCGCTGTTGAACGGCGGCCCACGAATGGCAAACGGCGTGCGGCGAGTTACCGTGCCGGTAACGTGGACAGGCCTTAGCCGCGACTCAGTGCTTCTCGGCTATCCGCTGTTGCTGCCGCGCTGGCCTGTGCTCACGCGAAGCGTGCCGCATGGACCCTGTGTTGCGCGCATGTGTAGAAAGGCCAACACCGTCGGACTCTGTTCGCGCAGCTAATCAGACCGCTAAGCACGACTGTGTTGGAACAGTGAACAATTTGGCACTTGTGTTTCAGGCTATAAGTACCGATTCGCAAGTGCGCACAAGCGAGCAACACGATGAGGAAGAGCAGGGAGCGCGCGTACCTGCTAGCAGACAAACCGGAAGTCGAAGGTTCGACCAATGGACATCGTTTCCGCTGTTGACATCACCAGATGCACCCTGCTGACATCGTGACGACCGCTGGGGATACCGGAAAGGCCAGGAGACGAGGACGGCATTTTTGTGGCGCGCCCGCGTCGCGTAGCGCTGCAGCGTTTGGCATCGTTGATCGTGACGGCATTCTGAACTCGACGCGCGTGTTTACATGAAATGTTAAAAAAATATCTGAGGTGGTTTAGGGGCCCTTTAAGTGCAACTGAATGAAACCAACGACATATGGTCTGCCTTCATGTAGTGCTCTTTAGGGTACTTTTTTTTACACTGCGCTTAATTAGTTTATCATTATTCAAAATTTTTAATATTAAGTTTAGGGCCAAGTGTGCTAGGTTATGTTGTAGAGGGCAATCCAAAACGACCGATCCAATTTTTTGTGGCAACGTACATGCTGCATGGTGATTTTTTCTGGCGTTTAAAGAAAGCCCGTGAAATATGAAATAAAACCATGTGACTGCGCTCATGTACTATTGTATTGTAGCGCTCTCAACCGTGCTTTAAACAAAACAACCATGCGCGCGGTCCGTGGCGAAGCGAGTGGCCGCGGCTATAGGCATGCGTCGGCATTCGAAGCGCGTTCCCGACGCATTTTCTATGGCAATTCCTGACAACAATCCCCAGCTGGTGGCGCCGTGGCGGATGACGCCGTTTTCGTTGCACGCGACAGGCCGCACCTTTTTTTTATCCAGTGGCCGTGCTATGGGCATTGGCTTCACAGTACGTCAGCACCTTCCACGGCAGCACGTGGAACAGACGGGTAGCCGTCTTTGATAAGCGGTTCTTTCGCTCAAAGCACGACTGAGAGTGCTGCAATACGATACCACATGAGCGAAGTCACGCGGTTTTATTTCACATTTCGCAGGCTTTCTTTAACTCTTTCCCTATCATGGGGAAAATACAGTTAAACATAGATATAACGAAATTGACAAATTCCCGAAAAGCTTCATTATAAAGAGGATTTCGTTATATGCAGGTTCGGCACAAAAATTTAAAAAAGTAACGTTTACCGTAGTTACTCGATTCTAATGCGCCCTCGATTGTAACGTGCACCCATTTTCCATTTTCGTCAAAGCACTAATCCTTGAAATGTCACACCAGGTACTGGATGCGTGGACGTGTGTCGTTTCGCACAAGCGCGAGTCATCGGAAACGAAGAGCCAGCGTCACGATGGCATCGTAGTGTCGTATAGTGTTACAGTAGAACCCCGCTGTTACGTTCCCGGGTGCTGTGTTTTCCCGGATGTTACATCGTTTTCGGCCAGTCCCGGCACAGCTCCCATAGAACTGAATGCATTGGTAACCCGCTGTTGCGTCGCAACTGTGGGACCGTTCCCACATCAAACGTTGTGAACTGCCACTCAACGCCGGCCCGAGCGGCTATTTTGACTTTTCATGTCGCTTGGCTTGGTGGCGTGACGATGGCATTAGCCGCCCAAAGTGCCGAAGGCGACAACTATGACGTATTTTTGGTTTCCGCCAGCAAAAGTATGGCCCTCGAGATCCGTATTTGCTGTCTAAAGATGGTGTCTATGACGCGTTGTGGCACTAAAATTGGTTTTGGCTCATAGATGTTTCGTATAAAGTCCAAGGGCGATAACGCAGTCGCCGCGCGCCGTATGCTGTATGTGCGAGTGAAAACGTGCGAGGGGAGTCGACGACCACGTCTAAATCTCGCGCGCACAAGAAATAAAAGCAGGGAGGAAGCGCAATTTCTTCCGTTGTGGTTCAAGGCAGCGGCGAGGGAGTGAGGGGGGAGGGATAGCGGGCGGTGTTGCACTGTACTCTGGCATCAACTGCGTACTGCGTGGCAGCGCGCGGTCCGTATCTTGAAAGCGATCTGCGTGGGGGCAGAGTCTAGGCAGTGTAGGTGCATCAGTGGCTCGTAGCTTTGTGCGTGCTGTGTGTTCTCGGCACTCAGTTTGCGTTGAAGCGACAGACAACAGCACGAAGGTCCCTTCGCTCGCTTCTGCAGCGGCGCTTCCACACGCCGCAAGCGTATGACAGCGCGTGTCCACGCTCATCGAGTGTGATGTGTCACAGCGTCTGCCAGCACATCGGCAACATCAACTGGAAAAGGAGAGTGCCGGCTTGGCGGGCTAAGCCAGCCGGAGCAAGCGGCAGGATCAGGTTTGAATGAAGGGAGGGGGAAAGGTCACGCCCGCAGCGGCAAGATCGCCGGGTCGAGGGCTGCAGGCCCGCCTCGCACAAGCTTGCACGCATGCACGCGTGCGCTCGCTTCGCATTCCCTTGCGGCGGAGAAGGTGCTTCCGGTTGCTGCTCACGAAAAAATGACAAAATTTGGGGCGAAATATCTAGGTTGTCGGTGGAGAAAATTTTTTATTTCGAGGGGGTCTCCTGCTGCCACTTCGTTAAGTAGAGGTCTCAAATACATGTGCTTCTATGGAGTAACGGCGGGGAATAGAAATACTTCGTTATATCCAGGAATTCGTTATATGGAGGTTCGTTATAAGCAGGTTTAACTGTAGGTGTTTTTGTATGTTATGGCAGATGTTCTTTTCTGAAGGAACTCTGCGCTCAATATTTACTGTAATACATAAACAGAAAGCAAAATGAATGCACTTTTCACATATCAAAGCTTTATTAATGAGTTGTGTGTCATAAAAGATATATAAATTGTTAAATTCAAATTTCTGCAATAAAATTTAACAAAGTTTGTAAAGACATGCTTGTATCTACTAAGAGAAAAATTTTACCAAAATTATTGGATATACAAAATGTATTGCCATCTACAGTGTAGACCGCTTATAACGTAAGTCGCCAGAGTCGCGAATATCTGCACTATAAGCGGTACCGCACCATAACCAAAACAACGATTTTCAAGCCCTGCATGTCTGCAAAACATGTAGACCAAGCATGTAGACACGCTTTGTACTATCGCGCGCACATCGCGATTACATTTTCGCCATAGAGCTGGCGAAAACATAATCGCGATGTAGCCGGTGCTCTTCAAGCTCGACAGCTTTGCACCGAGTAAAAACGAAACAACTGTTTGCCGCAACCGCTGCGGAAAAAACCGTGACTGCTATCGAGGCGATTATGAATGGTGACAAATTCGCGGTGCTGAAGGCACGCGCCCGACGCACGCACCGAGTCTGAACGAATTAACTTCCATTCGCTGCAACAACTGCAGTTGAAACCGCGGTTGCTATCTATGCGATCATCGATGGCGACTACGCAGTTTTTTAGGCACGCGACCGACGCGTGTACCGTGTAAAAGCGAAACTACTGTTCGCCGCAACCGCTGCGGAGAAAACCGCGGCCACTATCGACGCGATCGTGGATGACGATTACGCAGTTACGAAAGCCCGCGGCGGTTAACGCAGGAATACAGGCTGCTTCGTTTCAGTTGGACGCTAGCGCCGTTCTTGCTCTTTTGCGTCGCACATTTGCTGCGCTCCTCGCTCACCGAGCTCCGAAAGTAGTCCGAATTAACCTATGTGCAGCCAAATAAGTCCGAATTAACTGATTTTCTGAATTAACGAGGTTTTACTGTAGCTCCAAACTAAATTTGCGGGACACGGCTTAAATTGACAGCGTCGCTCGCGCTTCACGCCACGCATCGCAACGGGTGCACAGAAACTGAAGCCGCGTTCAGTGCAAAACGCACCGCTGATAAGCAGCCAAACAAAAGGTTTCTCCGTCGCCTAGACAACCTATGCACGCAGTTGTTTCCAGTCGTTTGCTCCGCATCTCATGCTCCTCCTCCGCATGGCCCTCGTTGATCTCCTCTCCCATTGGTGGGCGCACCTTGTTGAGAAGCGTGCTCGCTGCCGCCCTTGTCGGCGAGATTTTCCTGCAGAAGCCGCATTATAAATGGTATTTCGTCTCATGCGGCTGCACTGCAAGCGGTATGCGTATACATGGAGTTCTATGGGAAAATTAACGGGAGTCTGAAAAGACCGTACTATATCCGGTCCTGCACTATAAGCGGTTACGTTATAAGTGGTCTATACTCTATTAGGCAGCATCTCGGAAAAAAATCAAAATTTATCATTGAACAGGTATTCCGCTACAAAAATTTTACTGAAAGCACTACAGGTGGGCGTGCCGGGTTGCAGCTGCCGATGTTCCGGGCTGGTTTGCGTCGTCGTCGCTTTCAGACTCAAAGTCCAACGAAAAGTCAGCGTCCTCTGACTCACTGCTATTCGATGTATCGATAAGATCAGCCGCAGAGGGAGTGCAATCGTGATATCTGCGATCTCCCAAAGCGCGCGCCATTTCCGGAGCCGGACATTTTTGTGTTAAACTTTGACGATAGCGAAACTTCGGAGCGCGTTTAAAAATCACCGCCTTGCAGGGAAAAAGCGAACTGCTTAGAAAACAAAAATATAGTTTCTCCTCTTTCACGTCCGTTGACGCAGTGTGTCGGGGAGCGGCGCAGAAGGCCTCGAAAGCAGCGTTTCAAACCATCGACAGCGGGCTGCCATTTTTTCGTTCTCCTTTGACGATCGCGAAACTTTGGAGCGCGTTTAAAAATCGCCGCCTTGCAGGGAAAAAGTGAACTGCTTAGAAAACTAAAATATACTTCTCCTCCTTCACGTCCAATAGCACAGTATGTCCATGAGTGGTGTGGAAGGTCTCGAAAACGGCGTTTCAAACCATCCATACAGAGAGCTAACGATGCCCAATGGCCGTGGTACGGAAAGAGTTAAACAGAGGAAAAAATCGCCACGCAGCATGTACGTTGCCACAAAAGTTGGATCAGCTGTTTTGGAATGCCCTCTACAATGTAACGAAATGCACCTGGCACTAAGGTGAATATTAAAATTTTTGTATAATTGATCTTAGTTAATTAACTAATTAAGTACAATCTAAAAAATACCATAAGAAGCGCCACATGATGTCAAATCATATGTCGTCGGTTTCATTCAGTTGTGGTTAACCACTTTCTTTAAATATTTGATTCAAGTTACGTGAAACATCCTGTATAGTTCAAACTTTAGCATCTGCATAGGCCCCATTGCGCCTATACATGTGTTGATTCAAATATATACGTTTACGTTGCACCAAAATGCATGCGCGGAAACCCACAGTACAAGGAGAAAGTGTCATGAGTCGTGACAAACAGAAAAAAAAAAGTCACTATGAAACCGATGTTCTTGTGGAAAAAAAAAAAAGCTTTTTCAGCAATGTTTTTGTTTGGTGAAACAAAAAAACACTGAAAACTAATACTACTAATGGATGTCATAAGTACCTCCTAGAAGTTGCACTTCAGGAGGAACACTACTTCTTTACGTGGAAATTCCTATGGAAGTTATCTCACTCATATCTGAATGCACCAAAAATGACTTTAAGATAGATGATTTTGTGCAACAAACAGTTAAGAGGATACTAAAGCAGTTGGTTTCATGATTGATTAATAACTTTTAAGAAATATTTTGTGTCTACCGCCGTTTTGTTTCCACACAACTTGTGCACCAAGGTCCCACTTTAGAGTTGGCACTGTAACATAAAACAAAATTCTTTCCTAGTTCATATGACAAGAAAACCTAAGACCCCTCTGCACTGGCCCAATGGGAAAGTGTGTTTTGCCATTCAGGAGGAGTAGTGACCCTTCCTGTCAGCACAGCCACAATCTACCACTGCCCATGTTTGTTTCGCAAAGGGTTCCTGCAAAACCTTTCATGAAAGCTGCAGATTGTGTCTGGTACTATTGCATACCTCCTCACGAATAGTTTTTAAAGAGAAGTTTCTGAATGCGCTTTGTATAAATGTCATTATTGGCAATCAAATGCTGTCACTGCCACATCCCTTGCAATCTTCCCCGCCTCTTCATCATTGTAACTGCACTGTGTCGCCATGCCCATGCAGTGCAATGCTCACCATGCTTTTGTATCAGCATGACCTCGAGGTCATGTAGCGCAATCTTCCATCACATCCCCCAATGTCATAGACCTTAGTATCGCCACAGTGGTATCATTCACCGACATATGGTGCCACCAGCTCAACAGTGATGCAATTTCTCCACTTTCAATTCTGCTGGAAGCACTTAGTCATGAATATTAAATAAATCTGCCAATTTACTCCTGTGCATGAACGTATTGAAAAGTTGAAGGGAAAAGTATGCAGCCTTTTCAGCAAAATTGTAGGCTCCAAGATGCATGTACTGGAATAACATTTGGCTGGGACGTTCATGACAGTATTGTCTAACAACTAAGCAAGTTTATTAAACATGCCATGTTAAAAAATCTGTAGGGCCCCTATAACAGCAGATGGTGGCAGTAGTTCACTCGTCAAGCTGAGATTCCTTTGCCAATGGCCAAGTGCACATAGGACAAGTTTTTCAGTTTAGCCAAACGAAGTGGGCAAGTACCAATGCTAAATGGTTCATGTTACAATGCTAACTCTAGAATGAAAACTTGAAGTGAAACTTGAGCCCCAAGAGCACAGCAGTAAACAAAAGACTAAAAAGATGTGTGGATTGATATGTAGACCACTATATGTCTTGAAGAAAGTTTTCAAGCATGCATGCACCTACACATGCAGTCAAGGGTAATGAAACATAAGATTGTTCAGATCCAATTCTGTCTTGAAGAAAGTTTTCAAGCATGCATGCACCTACACATGCAGTCAAGGGTAATGAAACATAAGATTGTTCAGATCCAATTCAAGCTGAAGTTTTATTAGCATTTTAAGAGTAAAAGTGAACTGTGACACAGTTTCACAGAAATGTTTAGCAGTCACATATTTTTGCCTTATGCCAGTCTATATTCACCTTAATAAAAAAAACGCTGAACATCGGTGACTAATTCCCTTTATTCAATTACTGCAAACAGCAGTTATCATGCCCCTGACATCTTAATCCGTTTGGAAACTCCAGCCATGCCCACTGCTGAAGATAAGCTTCTGTCAAAATGGATGTAAAAATGGGACAGTTGCAGCAAAACCTGCATGTTATCTCCTGTCTTGGAGACAATGCAAATAGTCTTTTTGTTGTTTCTGCAGTTTGCCACCAGATGGTGAGAAAGTGATGGAGTTGGGAGTGATGTAACCATAACTTGGGCCTTTAAAGCAGCTTTTGAGGCATGAAAAAACGCAGTTTGGAGCAGAAATTTATGCTTCTGAAGCAAAAACAACTGTAGATTCAGAGCAAGAAAAATGGCGGTTTGGAGTAGCATCTTC